>NW_027529203.1:1177042-1216453 GCF_008692635.1 Crocuta crocuta | reverse complement strand
TGATTAAATAAATGGTCTGACATTTGAATCTGTCAATGACTCAGGCTATTATATATTTAATATTAATTCAAACAATTATTAAATACATATTTTAAAATTTAATATGTAAATATGTGCATATGAAAATACAAATTCAAATAAAACTTGAGCAGTTTTTCAGTTTTTATTTAAATTCCAGTAAGTTAACATACAGTGTAGTTAGTTTCAGGTGTATGATACAGTGATTCAACACTTCCATACAACACCCGGTGTTCATAAAAGCAAGTGCACCCTTTAACCTCCATCACCTATCTCACCCATCCTCCCTCCCCACTTCTTGAGTATTTGAAATACAAGGTAAAATTGACCTTCTTTACCCTATTTCTCAACTCCACAAGGAATTGATGAAGAAGAAATAGGAAGTAAAAGAACTAGTTTTACTCAATGCCAACAGTTCTTTAAAGTTTCAGTAGTTAAGAGGGTATGACACTTAAGTAAATATAGACCAATCAATCAACAAAATAAAATAAAGGGAGGATCTCTAATGTTATTATCTCAATCTGTTTATAATCTTAGAAATTTATTGAGCTTTTCTTTATTTCTATATTTATTATATTCAAAATTAAAACAAAAAATTAAAATGTGGTCAAAGATGACAATATTAAATCTGTATCTTAATTTTTTAAATTTATTTTGAGAGAGATATAGAGAGTAAGTAGGGGAGGAGCAGAGAGAGAGAGGGAGAGAGAAATAATCTCATGTAGGCTCCGTGCTATTAGTGCAGAGGCTCACATGAGGCTCAAGATCATGACTGGAGCCAAAACCAAGAGCTGGACATTAAACTGACTGAGCCACTCAGGTGTCCCAATATTTTAGACAACATTCTTATGAAAAACTGTATTCCAAAAACAAAAAGTATCTGAAAATTACAAGGCTAATAATGATATTTAATTTTATTTATAAATCTACTGTACTAGAAGGTACCTTATTCCTCATGTCTGTACTTGCATTCAGTAAGTTGCTATGGATTGTTCTGTTGGGCATATGTGAATAGACCAAGAAAGATATGCAGTTGGAAAGAGAAAGAATATTTTAAGTTTTTCCAATTAATTTTGAAAAATCTCCTCTGTCACCACAGCAAACTATGGCCAGTGGTAGTTTCTCAATGGTAAATGAAGTATAGAATCTTAAACCTCTATTAACATCTATCATAGTAGTGGGTGAATTCAGCTTGTCAAAAGTGTTACCCCTGAAGTAAATCATATATAATTATCTCCTGATAATGTTGTTGATTTCATATCTACTCTAAAGATCAGCTTAAGAGTCCTAATTTCCATAATACATATGGGGACTAAGAAGACAAATAGTATTCTGAAGGATGTTTTTCAGAGACTATGGAGTTCAGTTAAGGTACCAGCATGGCCCTGGATAACAGATGAATAAGGCCGAGTTAAGTAGAAAGATACAAATGATAAAAGAAGAACCTACAAATGCCAAGTGAGCAGTAGAGAAAGCACAGTGTGTATAGTGCTCTTTTATGGATGATAAAACTGAAGCTTGACAAGAACACATAATTTGTCCAAAGAAACAGAAATTATAATTGATGAAGCTAGCATTCAAATGTATTTACACATCTAAAATTTCCCCATGATCACTCTCATTTTCTGCCTCCCTGTAATCAACTTGTTTCTAAACATTGCTTTTTTGTTTAGGTCAATAAAGTATATATATTTTTTAAAAAGTGTGCTTCTCTAAATTCCACAAAACCAAGACAAGTCTGCCTAAATCATTTTTTACTGGAGCTATGAAATATACCTACAGATGGGGGAGGACTTTGACTCAGAAAGTAAATGTGGGAAAATCAAAAGACTGGAAGTAGCAATTTATAATACTACAGTAGCCTCTTCTGTCTAGGTTGCAACTATTTGTTAGTTGTGAAACATAGCTAGATTTCTCTCACAACAATTGGAATGTAATTTCTGGGTATTTATGTAACAGATGTATTCTATAAAATACAACGATGCATGTTTAATAAATTTCCTGTTTTATTGCATAGAGAATTTAGGATGTTAGTTAAGGGAAAAGATTGACTGGGCCACCATATATGCCTTAAGTTGATTTTATTCCATTACTTAATAGGATGCAATTATTTTAAATAAATATGAGCGGTCCTAAGGAATTGTTATTTTCCTCCTCCATTGAGAGTAGTTTTTATCTGCCCACTTCTTCAACTGTTGAGAAGGAAAATTCCATCAACACTTATAAACTTTTTACATGTTTCCATATAAGACAGTTGTAAATTTAAATATATTGATCTAATTTGTCACAATATCTATATACACATACTGAGCTGGTTATGTGGTCTATATGAGTCTGTTGCATGTATCCCCGGCACAAGAAACTAAACTTCAAGACAAGCAATCAATCACTAAGAGAAGTGGACACAAAGCAAAGCAGGCAATTATAACTTTGGATCTGTTTAGATGAGCTGTAAACCAAGAGGATAGATAGGAACCTTCTGGGTGTCTCTATGCCTCTAGGCTTCCAATTTTGATAATGAGGGTGTCATGCATAACTTCATGATACTTCTCAAGGAAATAAGGATATATCTGGCCCAGGGGTAGAAGATGCTGGAGGTGGATTTGGCAGGGTCTGAGGAAGCCCTGGGCCTAGATGCAATCTCATGCCAATAAGGGGAAGCAACAGATCAGTTATTATATGTGGGGGTAGTAACAGCACTCTATGCCTTGTACTGACCTTCTGAGCTCTTCCTATATATTTATATAGTATATCTATCTACCTATCTACATACCTATCATCTATATATATCTGTTAATTTTCATTCTGCCTTTCAAAATGTCTATGTAAGTCAAAAGATGTCTATGAATAAGATGTAGTTCACATTAACATGAAATTCCTCATAGAAAGATATTTTGGGAAAAATAGTTTTCATGTAGCTAAATTGACAAAGTACAAATGTTCACATAATCTGTATTCTGTTTTGTTAATTGATACCATGGTAGCTTTTCGTTAAAGGCAGAAAATATGAAACAATAACATGTCAATTCTGTATGGTACATATGGTCTCTAAGGTTAGCTTGGTCCCCATCACTTTATATCACCAATCTCATTTCTTCTTCTGCAGACCCACAGAAGCTATTCTTTCTTTATAGCTCATCAAATTCTACCTACATTTTTCCTCAACCCAACTGCTCACAAAACAAATGACCTTAGTGTTATTTCACAGAGGACACATGGCAATCAGAAATACAGTCAATTTCCTCCTCAGCACCTACAAAATTATCACTGTCTGTACGTGTCACTACATCACACTGTTTATGAAAATACCCTTCTCCAGTTAAAAGTTAATTCCTTAAGATTTTCTCTACACAAATTTCATTCTTCTGTTCTTTGGAGTCCACAACTTGCAGTTACGCACTATTAATTCTGAATTATATCAACAGGGAATAGTTGCCTCAATATACCTTGCATTAAGTAAAGATATTTTTTGTTTACTGCCTGTAACCTGCTTTTATGATAACACAATCTTTTGTTGGGATTCAAGAATGCCACCTTCTGGCTAAAATACCTATGGAGACTATCTGTGTGTTGACCAAGTTTAGTATAAAATACATCAACTAGCATTTAGGACTCTCTTCAATACTGCTGTAGACTAGAGTTCTGGATTTCTGTTCAAGTGTATATTTCACTATTACCGGTCAAATTTAGCTTACTATTCATCAAATATTGACCATATTTTTTTGATAACTCTGGCTAGTTCTATTGCTCCAGTATTCATTCTTACTGCCAAAATTTATTGAATGCAAACAAAGTTATCACATATTGTTGGGCATGCAAAATGAACAAGACAGGATCTTGCCATGAAGGAAACAGTTCTTGCCACGAACTATCCAATGTCAAGATATTCCTGAATGCAGTTATCATTTATTGTGATAATTTTCATCACATGGGAACACATGATGGAATGATGGAATGACAACAGAGAAAAGAAAGACCCAATTCCCTTGAAGGGAAATAAATGGCTGAGGAGAACTTTTTGTATTGGTTACCACTTGAGTGAGTATTGAGTGATCATTCTGGTTCAGCAAGTATCCAGAGTGGTAACAGACTGAACATGTTTTTATCTGTAGTAAATTTGTTTGCCTGATAATTTATATGTCAAGGACTACCTACTTCAGATGCTTTTCCTATGTCACCAGTTTAATAAACATTCTCCCTATGTTGATCCCTTATGTAAGATTTTGTATAATCTTCTGAAATCTGTTAGCACTTGTCTATTCTTCCACCTATGGGTTGAAACACAGCAAAGCTTTTGAATGATTACTCCTTGGGTGGTGGTGGCGTGGGGGAGGGACTTAATAATTTAGCTCCTTTGTGAGTTTTCCTACAAACTTTTTCACTATCACTTCCTGTTTAAAAAGAAATCATGCAATGTGTGTAATGCAATCTATATAATATTACTCACTCCAAAGGTGATTTGAACTCATACATTGCTCTTCCAGATGTCAGTGCTTAAGCCTGTAAGTCTGAGAAAGACAACTCCATATGAATAAGAAATTATAACAAGTATTTTTGAGAGTGGAACAAGGGTTCCTCCTGTAGTATCGTAACACATACTAGGAACAGCCTTGGGTACTTTCACTATCCTTCAGGTGCTTTAATGTAGTGTTTCATTGCACTGCTTCACTATAAATTTCAGTAACAGAGTCATGAGAAACTGCTATCTGTTGTCTATTTACTTATCTATTTAGTTATTTAGTTAGTTGGATTTATAAGAAGTTACTGAAGGGAAAGTTTAGGAATTCTCATTTGGATGCCCCTACCTCCCAGGTATGGGAAGGCTCTTGAGTGGATCCATAGGACTTTATGATTTAAAATTCTAAAGATTGTTATCTCTTTCTACTTCAATGTCCTATCTAATTCTTCTTTAGAATTGAAATAGCTCAAGACATTTTGTGATATGGTAAAGGGAGAATTTATGTTAAGGTATATTATTGTGGTTTTAGTGTGATATCCTTATGCAGTTCATACTCACTATTTAAAAAAAAATTTAGGGGCACCAGAGTGGCTCAGTTGGTTGAGCGTCCGACTTCAGCTCAGGTCATGATCTCATGGTTCATAAGTTTGGCCCCGCGTCTGACTCTGTGCTGGACAGCTCAGAGCCTGAAGCCTGCTTCTGATTCTGTCTCTCTGTCTCTGTCTCTCTTTGCCCCTCCCCTACTTGCATGTTTTTATTCTCTCTCTCAAAAATACATAAATATTAAAAATTTTTAATTTTTATTAAAAAAATTTTTAATGTTTTTTATTTATTTCTGAGAGAGAGAGAGAGAGACAGAGAGACAGCGTGAGCAGAGGAGGGGCAGAGAGAGGGAGACACAGAATCTGAAACAGGTTCCAGGCTCTGAGCTGTCAGCGCAGAGCCCGACAAGGAGCATGAACCCACGAACCATGAGATGATGAACTGAGTCAAAGTCGGTGGCTCAACCAACTGAGCCACTCAGGTGCCCCTAAATATTAAAAAATTTTAAATTTTAAACATTAATTTTTTTAATGTTTATGTATTTTTGAGAGAGAGACAGTGTGAGCAGGGGTGGGGGTTGGGGGGCAGAGAGAAAGACAAAAAAATCAGAAGCAGGTTCCAGGCTCTGAGCTGTCAGCACAGAGCCCGACAGGGTTTTGAACTCAGAACAGTGAGATCATGACCTGAGCCCAAGTTGGACACTCAACTGACTGAGCCACTGGGGTGCCCAAGTTCATGCTCACTTTTGCCACAGTTCATACCTCACTTAGTTATTGCTAAGTGTCCAGGTAGAGGGATGGTTTTGAGGATGCCCTCACCACTCACTGAGACAATGCATCCAACATCATTACACAAAGGTAGAAAACAAGAGATAGAACATTGATATCAACATGTCCTAAATCTCATTACTAGTATTTGGAAACTGGAAAAGAAATAAGATAGGGTAAGGGTAGGAAGTCTGTAAGTATCCTGTGGAAACTTTTCTAATCTTCAGACATATAAAATTGTAAAGCAGAGCAGACAGTTATGTTCTCAGCAAGACCTACTCAAATAGAAAGTATTCTCCTGTCAGAAAAATACTCAGTAATGTAACATAAACAATCATAGACACACCACATAGTTTTCCTTTTTATGTGAATTTCCTGAAGTAATATGGATAGATTTTCTATGATAACAGGGCACATATAGAGCAATACTGCATATAGTAGATATATTAGTATATAAAGTTATCTATTTTATGCAATCCAAGGTATCAGGATTATCTCACAAAGTATCTGACATATCTTTTTCCCTTTTGAAAAAAGTAGTTTGAGGGGCGCCTGAGTGGCTCAGTCCATTAAGCGTCTGACTTCTGCTCACGTCATCACCTCACGGTTTAAGCCACATGTAGGACTCTGTACTGACAGCTCAGACCCTGCTTCAGATTCTGTCTCCCTCTCTCATCCCCTGCTTGCACTCTGTCTGTCTCTCTTTCTCTAAGAAAAATAAATATTAAAAATAGTAAACATTAAGAATAGTGGTTAAAGAAGAAACAATCATGCAAATGGTCACTGATGTATGAAAGTGACCCAAAGAAAAAAGTGCTCCACTAACAAAATTTCTATACATATTCATCAGGAATTCAACATTTTGTGAGCATTTTAATTACTTTTAATGGTTTAATGCAACATGGTTTTAATTTTAAAATCCATTACACTTATTTTGTATAATTAATTTAGGATTAATTTTGTATTATTTTTCAGAATAATTGGGATTCAGAATTATTTTCAGATTCAATTGGGATGGAAAGAAAAATCCTCATAGGTGTAAAAATTCTAAATGTAAAGAAAATATTTGTGATATTTTTCACTTTTTAAATATTCTTATAATTTTCTGTGAATTATCTTCACAGTGTAAAATAAGCATTCATCTGTGTACTAATTTCATATTTATAAGGTTGAATGATTTTACTCTGAAAGGGCTCCCACAAATTATATGTGTTAGCTCCACAAAACCTGGATCTAACTCTGCCAATTATGTACGTTTCAGGTCTGGTATTAACAATAAAATTAATTTCTAAAATTTGACATAATTCTTTTAGGATAGCGGATAAAAAACCATAGGAATCCTAGTCACTTAAGAAAAATGATGGGGTTTTTTGCATATTAATTGAATAATAATTAAATTTGACATATCTCATAATTTTCCTAAAATACTCATTAAAATACAAGAGAAAATCAATCATAAAATATAAAATAAAAGAGAGAAACATACAATTACTTTTTGTTTAATTCATCTGAATTACTTATAGATCTTTAACTTGACCTTCATTTGTGGAAATTGTTACAGTATTGGTTATTTATGAAAGGTCTAAAGGAACATCTTCAATTTAAAAGTAAAATTTGTTGTGTAACTTAAGCAGGTAAGGTACAAATAAGTGAAAGTGATTGAATTCTGAAATGTTGGATAATTAATAAATTTATCTTGACACACTGTATTTTTATTTTATAATCAAGTATAAATTATCAGTGTCAATCTTGAAATAAAATAGTTTTCTAGATTCTTCATTTAATGTGTTATTTTCTAATTATGTAATTTCTTTTTATCTTCTGTAAAATCTGGAAAAGCTCTATTTGACAGTAAAAGTAGTTAGAACTGTAAATAATGCTGCCTAATATTTTTCAGAACTAAAATGACTTACAAGAGCCCACAACTCAAAACTAAATCTGCAACTTTTAAAAAATTGCTTATTTTCATTGCTTCATATATATTTCATTATGCTGACCTACTTATGACACCAACTTGAAGGAAGAGCTGTAAAAATCACCTACCTAGCTCAAGAGGAGCATTACATTTAAAAGTACTATTAAGTTCAAGAAGGTTATATTGGAAGAATTATAAGGAATAATTGAAATATGAAAATAGGTCAAGGATAGAATATTAAAAATGATAACTTAATTTCTTTTCTTTTACTTTTTTCTTTTTTTAATATGCTTTCAGTGACAGGTTTTAAACTATGACTCACTGACCAGACCAACTAAAGGCACTTCTAAGAATTGAATACATTGAAGGAGAAGAATTGAATACATTCTTTTAAGATATGCTAATATCTAAAAAAAATAATCCAGACTGGTGCCAATTTTATACTCAGTAGTATTGCACCTATGTGTTCTCATTTTCATCTCATTTAATTATAATTCATTTCCCACTTTTTGTGTCCACTATCCTCCTAATCCTGAACATTCATATACCTTAAATTTTATTGGCTAAAATGTCTAAATTTGCAAGTTTTAATTTTTTTTAACTTTAGAGAAAAGCATGAGTGGTGGGGGGGCGGGAAATGGGCAGAGAAGGAGAGAAAAAGAGGCAAACGGAGAGAGAGAGAGAGAGAGAGAGAGAGACTTTTAAGCAAGTTTACACACTCAGTGCAGAGCCCAATGCAGGACTCGATCCACAACCATGGGATCATAACCTAAGCTGAAATCAAGAGCCAGACCCACAACCAACTGAACCACCCAGGCATCCCAAAGTTTTCATTTTAAAGCAGTCATTAAATTATGTGATTATAAATGTTATTGTTTAAAATCATTATTTTTCTAAAATTATTAAATATGGAGTTCAGAAATCTTGGATACCAGAAATTATACTGGAACTTGGCATGGCATGAAAGATTTCACATAATCCCTCCAGGTTTCAGATTTTCTCACACACAAAAGGAAGGCATTTGGTCTAGAGCCGAGGAGAAAAATGTTCAGGTTTTTACAAGTCATATCCAGAACAATTTTACATAACACTAAACAGCAGTAAGTAAATTAAGTGCTACTTAACAACCTTGGTTAGTCATAAAATCTGGCAGTCCAAGGTGTGGCAGGGTGTTATCTTTCATTACAATCTAGTCAATAGATCAAGAGCTCTTGTCTTGCACACAAAGCTGACATTATCAGTGCTCTGTTCAAATCCCATCTGATCCCATCTATCATTTCCTCAGACCCAGCCCCCGGTTTCTGTGCACTATCGTTTCTAATATACATATACCTGTAACTCTGTTCAGAGGATTATGCCTGAGCTCTGCAGCCACTTGGCCAATAAGGTCAGTAGCCTGGGCTGGAAAGTTCCCTCCCCCTGCAGAGCTCCAGACAGCACTTGGCCACTCACTGGCCAGTCAATAACTGGGTGGTGCTCTATGCAAATTCTCTGCCCAATCTGGACAGGAACAAATCCTGAGGCTGAATTCACTCTCTACGAATTTTTGCTTTGCTTCCCCCTCTCCTTATTCTGTTGTTTTTCCCAATCCCTAAGAGTTTCTTCAGGAGAAATGTCTCATTAGGTCTTTGTGCAAGACATTCACCTCAGGGTTTGCTTCCTGGGGGATTCAAACTAAGTCACCTCACTCTACCACCTTTGCTTTATCACTTTCACTTATTTATAGCACATTCTTTAACCCCATCATGCCTCTTTACTACAAAATTCCAACCTTAGAGGCTCATAGTTTCTTATTTAATTTTTTTGAATTTCCTTAAGTCAGTTGGAACCTAGTCAACTAGGTAGTAGTTGATTATTGTCAGTATAGTCTATTATAAACATTATTGTTATTATGTTTTATTAGTAGTTATAATTTTCATTTTTTAAATTTTAAGGTGTCGTTTTAAGGTTCAATTATCAGTAACAGTTGGTGCAACTGTATGTGAATAGAAGTATATTTCAGCTAACTCAAATATGGCATCAATTATCGTGTCAAAATTCAAAAGTCATGTTGGAAGCATACCATTGAATGTTTATAGTGGTTAGAAACACAAATTAGAGGCACACGTAGAAACAGGGGCAGATCTTAAAAATCTGGTCTTGAGTCTAATGAAAAACAGGATATATAACACACTATTTACATAAGTTGAGTTAGCTAAAACAATATTAATTTTGCAAGAAAGCATATGAAAAGACATCCATTAAAACATTAGGTAATTGCTTATGGGATGTGAAAGTGGGGAGGGGAATATGATGAATTCTATCAACCTATCACTCAATCAGTCAAGCAAATAACATAGAAAACTTGCACAGACCGGTGAAGAAAATATGCCAGTAACTGAGTAGTATAATACTTAACTTTCTTCACCTGAGTTTCTTTTTTTAAAAATATTTTTGAATGCTTATTTATTTCGAGAGAGAGACAGAGTGTGAGCAGGGGAGGAGCAGAGAATGAGGGAGACATAGAATCGAAATCAGGCTCCAGGCTCTGAGCTGTCTGTACAGTGACCAACACGGGGCTCAAACTCACAAGCTGTGAGATCGTGACCTGAGCCAAAGTCGACAATCAACTGACTGAGCTACCCAGGTGTCTCCTTCACCTGAGTTTCAATTGGACAAGTCATTTGAAGCTTTGCTATAGTTGTAGGGGAAGAAATAAAGACACAATAAGGAAATACATGAAGAGAACAAGGAACAATCATGAAAAACTTGGAAATATATGGTCTTCATTCTGACTGTTATGGACTGAATTGTGTTCACCAAATTTCTTACGTTGAAACTCTAATTTTTTATGTGACTATATATTTGGAAATGAAGTCTCTTAAGGAGGTGATTAAGGTTAAATAAAGTCATAAGGATAGGTCCCTATCTAAAAGGACTGGTGTCCTTATCAAAAGGAGAGACACCATGAGCACACAAGCACAGAGGGACAATCGTACAAGGACACTGAAGGAAGAAGGTGACTATTTTCAAGCCAAGAGAAAGGCCTCAGTGGAAACCAAATTGCTATCACCTTGATCTTGGAATTCTAGACTCCAGAACTGTGAGAAAATAAACCTCTATTGTTTCTAACACACCAATTAATTTCAAATTAATGTCACCTCTTTTTCTGAACTCTCAAATTTTCTAATGGATTAGGACTAATACTTTTTGAAATTGGTAAGTTGGCTTTTCTCTTTTGCATTTTTCCAGATAGCATATTCTTTCTTCTCAGTCAAAATATCTATCTATCTTAAGGTTTGATAAGGAGAAAATACTGGTGATAGATGTGAAATTGGGAATGATATACCTGGAATGCTAATAGAAATAGAGTTAATGTTCAGCTTTTATTTGCTAGAAGAGAATATTAGTCTAAAAAAATATCTCTTTGAAAATGAAGCCTTGTCAGAAAAAGATTTTCTAAATTACTGTACTTTCAACTTGGCTCATTCTAAACTAGGTTTGCCTAATTAGCATTTTATTAACACAATTAAAAATTAGTATATTACATATATGTAAGTGATGGATCACTAAATTCTACTCCTGAAACATATATTACACTATATATTAACTAACTAGAATGTAAATAAAATTTTAAATAAAAAATAAAGAACTGACTCAGAAAAATAATTGTAAGTGAGGTGCCTGAGTGGCTCAGTCAGTTAAGTAAGTGTGCAACTATTGATTTCAGCTCAGGTCATGATCTCAAGATTCATGAGTTCGAGCCCATCAGGCTCTGTGCTGACAGCTCAAAGCCTGCTTGGAATTCTCTGTCTCCCTCTCTTTCTGCCCTTCCCCTGCTTGCTCTCTCTCTCTCTCTCTCAAAATAAATAAAACATTAAGAAAAGAATTAGGACATTAAATAGAAGAAATAACCTCCCACACCCAGTTCTGGGGGCAGGGGCAGTGGAAAGAAACTGGAAATCAGAAGTGATGCAATGAACCAGGGGACACATATGCCTACATAACCAGAAAGGATATTCCCAAGAAATAAGTGAGAAAAACAGCAAGATTTAGCCTGGATTCTCATTTGATTATCTGATAGACAACTTTATTGAAGTCTGCTCTTTCCTCTCTTCAGTTTGGACCAGCTGTGTCCAAGTACAATATGCTCTGTTGTGGTGTGTGTGTGTGTGTGAGAGAGAGAGACAGAGAGAGACAGAGAGAGAGACAGAGAGGCAGAAAGAGACAGAGAGAGACAGAGAGAGAGATTACGCAAAAGAAGAGGAAGGGTGGGATATCTTGAATTTTGTTTTCTTTCATTACAAAATAGAATAAAAAATGTTCAAATTTCCTACACACTCTTAGGGATTATGTTACGAAGGTTTTAGGAGAATAAGTTAACACAGTGGTAGGTAAGTGATCCTGAAGTCTATGACTCTTGAGTTGACTATCCAAACTCCAAAGCCAAATAGAAGTTACAGTCCATAATACGCTAGTGTCAGTAAGAGATGAAGAAGGTCCAACATGCCCAAGAGGACCATAAAAAGAACATAGAAGAGGTGAGAGAAAGATAAGACAAATATCAAAATAGTACATTTACAGAATTCGGCATCAGCCACCAGAATCCATTTACAGAATTTAGAATTAAATACCAGAAGAAAGCCTATGGATAGAATCCAAGCAAATACACATGAGTCGCCAACCCAATAACCAGAGCACTAAGGATTATACATCCATTGACTATTTCCCTGTATTAGGTCATTACACACTGAGTATTTTAAATAAAAAATATTGAATTATCCAAGAGACTGATTATATTACTCACAGGGGAGTTTGCATACAGAGTGAGATTATTTTTTTGTTTGTTCTCCACTATTTATATGGGACAGGAGCTCTATAAAAAGATACCATCAGTTATTGGAAATAAAAAGATTCCTTTACTTTATTAAACTAGCTAAATATATATGTAATTTCCTAACTTTAGTATAACAATGTGTTTTTTTTATTAAATGGAAAGCTATGATATAACCTCCCATTACAGGTAGGGAATGAGGAGCTATATTGAAAAAAACATTTAATTGCCTAGGCTTGTTTCACCATTATGATGATCACTGCATTATTTTAATTATTTGGTCTTGTGACTAAATGTGAATGTACAGAATGCTTTAAAAACGTTTATGTTAAGTATGTAAATCCTATACAAAAACACTCAGCTCTAAAATGGCAAATTAAATTTTACAATAGAAAAATAATTGAATGGTTCATTAAAAATATATCAAGAATGTGTAATTACTGGTGAGAGAGAGATTTTTTAGATAAGTGTAAATAGGGCCCTAAGTAATATAGATATAGCCTCAGTTTTCCAGAGCTAAAAAAGTTTTTAAAAAATCCATTTCATCCAAATAAAAGAAACAAAAAATATTTTAAAAATATATTGGAACTAATACTAAAGAGAAATTTCAACTTTAAAATAACTTCTGAATTATCTCCCAATTAACTATCAAAGAAGGGAAAATGGATGTTTACTTGCTCATTTGCTATTAATGGCTATTTTTAAAGATTCTTAATTCAAAAGAGGAAGCACATAATGTATTATAAAGAATGTCACTTAAATTGAGTACCCCCTGGGGAAGGTAGAGAGCATAATTATTCTAACAAGGGATTAATCAGACAGACTAGAACCAATTGCTATTTTAAATGCTATATATCAGCTCATTATTTATTAGAAAATTGAAGAAGTTTGAAGTTACATTGATATTTTAAGTGTTTTTCAATGTATATAACTTCATAGAATTTTCAGTCTTAAAGGAAGATAGAGGATATTTAGTCTGAATAACATACCTTTGAGAATTCCTTCTTCAGTACTCCAGATGGTCATTTAGTTCTCCCTAAGTAATTCCAATTAAGGGGGACTGCACTGCCTCATTCATTCATTTGCCTTTTTTTTCTTTCCTTCATCCTTCTTTCTTTTTAAATTTTTTTTAATGTTTATATTTTTTGAAAGAGAGAGCAGGACAGAATGTGATCACGGGAGGGACAAAGAATCTGAAACAGGCTTCAGGCTCCCAGCTGTCAGCACAGGGTCTGATGTGGGGCTCGACCTCAGGAACCAAACCGTGAGATTATGACCTGAGCAGACATTGGATGATCAACTGACTAAGCCATATAGGAGCCCCCACTTCATCCTTCTTTCTATATTCCCTCTCCTTCCCTTCCCCTCTCTTATAATTCCTTCCTTCCTTCCTTCCTTCCTTCCTTCCTTCCTTCCTTCCTTCCTTCCTTCCTGCAGAAGATTACAGGCTGACCCCTCTTCCATTCTGGTTAAATATTAGATATGAGGATAAAAACAGACCTGGTTTATACCCCCTTATATCTTAAGGTGGAAGATAGGAAATAGAGCAAGCACATATCAACCACATTTAAGAATGTAATGAATGCTGCAGGCTGTCTGATTAGCAAAGTATTTCCAGGAGCATTATCTAACTTGTTACCTAAACTTAAGAATTATATAGCTAAAAGGGAGATTCAGGGTGTTCTTTTTATTTTTTTTCCTTCCTTTCTTCTTTCTCCCTCCTTTTGGGGAGGGGGGTGTTCTTTTTGCTATTTAAAGCAACACAAAGGGAACAACTATTCTTTTTTTTTTTTTAAACATCTAATTTATTTTAAAAAGTCAACTTATAGGTTTGGTATAATTTATCTCTGGAAATTTTTACCTCTCATTTTTCTTTCCTGTGAGATAATTCAGAACAAATACGCGTACACTTGAAGACGTTACTATTTGAAAGTCAATGGCTTTATCATACCTCTTCTCTATTAGTTTCTAGTTTGTTATGGCTGTCATAACACAATACCACAGACTGTACTGCTTAAATAACAGAAAGTTATCCTCTCATGGTTTTTGAGGCTGGAAGTTTGAGATCAAAGGGTCAGTATAGTTGGTTTCCTCTGAGGTCTCTCTCCTTGGCTTGCATGGCCAACCTCTTGGTACTTTGCCTCACACGGTCTTCCTAACTTCCTTTGTGCATCCGTGTATCCAAATGTTCTCCTTTTAGAAGGATACCAGTTATATAGGATCAGGGCTCAGCTTGAGGGCCTTATTTTAACTCAGTAACCACTTTAAAGATTTTCTAAATATAGTTACATTCTGAGGAAGTAGGGGTTAGAATTTCAACAAGTGAATTTTAGAGAGACATAATTCAGCAAAACATCCCTGATTAATTTTCTCTCTTACAAATTATACTCCTCAATTGTTTTCAACCATTTAGGTCAGCATTTTGAAACTTTTCCCTCAGCGAAGCTACTTCTAGACACCTTTCCATCTGCTAGTGTCTCTCACACTTAGAGGTATAACTATACACAGAAATCTAGACAACACTAATGATTGATGGGGGAACAGGATGACTGTGACTCTTGTATCAAAACTATGTTTTATAGAGGTAAGCATACAGATATGATGCTAGTCAAACTTGATTTTGAATCCTTTTTCAGCAATGAGAGACAAAAGATCAGCAAGTAATTTGGCTTTCTCTGGAAAACAGAAAGTATGTGGACATCATGTGGAGTGTGTAATGATTTCATAATAACTTGTTTTGTACTTGGCACATCATGAATATATAACAATTAATTATTTTCTCCTCTTCCTTTTTCCTGGCCTAGTATTGCTGTACAGGTACCATTTTTTATTCCCCACGGAAATTGTGGCCCACTCTTCTCATTCCTCATCTTGTTTATATAAGGGTAGTCAAGTCAAACCTTCCCAATCATAAATATATTGTTTTCTTTTTAATTTTTAAATTTTTTTAAAGTTTATTTATTTTTGAGAGAGAGAGAGAAACAGAGTATGAGTGGGGGAGGTGCAGAGAGAGAGGGAGACACAGAATCTGAAGCAGGCTCCAGGCTCTGATGTGGGGCTTGAACTCACAATTTGTGAGATCATGAACTGAGCTGAAGTTGAACACTCAACAGTCTGAGCCACCTAGACACCCCCATATTGTTTTCTTTTTTAAACTTAAAGGCAAATTTTCTTTTTTTTCTCTGTGATTTTATTGGTGCTTAATCCTATGATTTATTTTGTCTATCTATATTGTCACATTAAGATTTGCACATTTACTAATTCATACATATAAATAGAACTATAATATATATATAGCTAAATATGAGATCTTAACTGTAGATTTTTATAGATATTTTTTTCAGGTTGAGCAAGTTCCATTGTATTTTTAGTCTGTTTTGAGTATTAGGACAAATGGGTGTCATATCTTATCATGTGTTTTCTATATATTGAACCAGCCTTGTGTACCTGGAGTAAAACCTCCTTAGTCATAATATGGAATTCCTTTTATACACGGTTACATTATGTGTTGCTAATAGTAAAATTTTTAAAAAATTAAAAGAATACCAGGTACCTTTTCTGACCATAATGGAATAAAAATAGAAATCAATAGCCTGGGAAATGAGAAAACTCAACAAATACATGGAATTATAGAACACACTCTTGATCAACAATTGGATCAAAGAAGAAATGAAAGGTAAATAAAAATGCACCTTAAGACAAACACAAATGAAAACACAACATACCAAAACTTATAGGATACAGTTTATACAAACTGAATACAGTTTATAGAAATAAAGTCCTACATTAAAAGAAGGATCATAAATAAACAAGTTCATGCCTCAAGAAACTAGAAGAACAAACTAAACTGAAAGAAACAAAGTTTAGAGCAGAAATAAATGAAACAGAGATTAGAAAGACAATAGACAAGATCAAGGAACCTTATGGTTGTTTTATTAAAAACACAAACAAATCAAAAAATCCTTAGAAAGACTAAATGAGAAAAAGGAGAGGAAACTCAAATAAAATCAGAAATTAAAGAGAAGTTACAGATAGTACAGGAAAAAAAATGGTTAAATGGGAGTATGACAAATAAGTACATGCCAACCAATTAAATGATCTAGAAGAAATGGATGGCTTTTAAGAAACATAAAATCTACCAAGACTAAATCAGGAAGGTAGAAAACCTGAACTACCAGTAACAAACCTCCCAACAACAAAAAGCCCAGGAGCAGATAATTTCACAGGCAAATTTTACCAAACATTTAGAGAATGAATACCAATACTTCTTAAGCCCTTCCTGAAACAGACCAAGAGAGAACACTTCCAAACTCATTCTATGAGGCCAACATACCTAAAAACAAAGACATACAGACAGCACGGAAAACAAAACTACCATTCAGTACTGCTGGTAACATAAATGAAGAATTCCATTACAAAACAGTAGCAACTGAATTCAACAGGACATTAAAAAACCCATAAATTATGACCAACTGGGATTTATCCTTGGGATGCAATGATAGATTAACATACATGAATAAGCCACTGTGTGGCTCAGTGGGTTAAACCTCCGACTTCAGCTTAGTTCATGGTCTCACAGCTCATGAGTTTGAGCCCTCTGTCAGCCTCTGTACNGTGACTCCCTCTCTCTCTGACCCTCCCCTGCTCATGCTGTCTCTCTCTCTGTCTTCTAGAAATAAATAAAACATTAAAAAAAATTAAAAAAAATGAATACATGTTAAAAAAATTTTATCAATAAATGTGATATACCACATCAACAGAGGGAAGGATAAAATGTCACATGATCATTTCAGTAGATGCAGAATAAGCATTTGACAAAATTTAACAATGTTTCATGATAAAAATTCTCAACAACTTAGGTATAGAAGGAACTTAGCTCAATACAAAAGGACTATATGTGGAAACCCACCCCCAGCATTATACTGAACAGTGAAAAACTGAAAGTTTTTATTCTAAAATCTTTAGCAAGATGCTAATGGCCTCTCTCACCTTTTATTTATTTTTTAAGGTTCATTTGTTTTGAAAGAGAAAGAGTGTGAAGGAAGGAGAGGTGGAAAGAGAGGGAGACACAGAATATGAACCTGGCTCCAGACTCTGAGCCATCAGCACAGAGCCCAATGCAGGGCTTGAACTCACCAGATATGAGATCATGACCTGAGCCAAAGTTAGATGCTCAACCATCTGAACCACCCAGATGCCCCCTTTTTTTTTTTAAAGTTTAATTTAAACGTTAGTAAGTTGACATACAGTGTAATATTAGTTTCTGATGTACAACATAGTGATTAAACATTTTCATACAACACCTGGTGCTCATCACAAGTACACTTCTTAACCCTCATCACCTATTTAACCAGCTCCCCCCACTCCCCTCTGGTAACCATAGTTTGTTCTTTTACAGTTAAGAGTCTGTTTCTTATTTTGTTTCTTTCTTTTTTCCCCTTTGCTTATTTGTTTCTTATCAAATGCTATTTGTCTTTGACTTATTTCACTTAGCATAATACTCTTTAGCTCCATGTTATTGCAAATGACAAAATTTCATTCTATTTCATGGCTAACACACCACCTCTTCTTTATCCATGCATCAGTCGATGCACACTTAAGCGGTTTCTAGAATTTGTCTATTGTAGATAATGTTGCTGTAAACATCAGCATGCATATATCCATTTGAATTAGTATGCTTGTATTCTTTGGGTAAAAACCCATTAGTGCAATTGCTGTATCATAGGGTATTTCTATTTTTAACTTAAAAAATAATTAGCTAATTAATTTATTTTAGAGAGACAGAGAAAGAGAGAGAATGCATAAGTAGGGGAGATAGGCAGAGAGAGAGAGAGAGAAAGAGAAAATCTCAAACAGGCTTACATACTTAGTCTGGGGTCCAATGCAGGACTCTATCCCTGCATGGGATCATGACCTGAGCCAAAATCAAGAGTCCAACATGTAATTGACTGAGCCACACAGGTGCCTTTTTAAAAAAAAAAAAAATATATATATATTAATTTATTATTTAAGAGAGAGAGAGAATGTGAGCATGAGCTGGGAAGAGGGACAAAAGGGGAGGGGAAGAGAGAGTGAAGGAGAGAGAGAATCTCAAGCAGGCTCTGCATTTAGTGCAGAGCCCTATCTATCTATCTATCTATCTATCTATGATTCCATTTTTAAATTTTTGAGGAATATCCATACTATTTTCCAGAGTGGATGCACCAGTTTGTATTCCCACTAACTGTGCCTGAGGGTTCCCTTTCTCCATATCCTTGCAAATACCTGTTGTTTCTTGTGTTGTTGGTTTTAGCCATTCTGATAGGTGTGAGGTCATAACTCACTATAATTTTGATTTGCATTTCCCTAACAATCAGTGATGTTGAGCATCTTCCCATGTGTCTGTGGGTCATCTGTATGTCTTCTTTGGAAACATGTCTACTAATGTCTTCTGCCCATTTTTAACTGATTATTTGTTTTGGAGGTATTTATATATTTTGAACACCAATCTTTTATAAGATATGTCATTCGCAAATATCTTCTCCTATTACATAGGTTGCCTTGTAGCTTTGTTGTTTGTTTCCTTTGCTAGGCAGAAACTTTCATTTTGGTGAAGTCCTAATAGTTTATTTTTGTTTTTGTTTCCCCAGCCTCAGGAGACATGTCTAGAAAGGAGTTGGTGTGGCTGATGTCAAAGAGCTTATTATTGCCTGTGTTCTCCTCTAGGATGTTCATGGTTTCATGTCTCACATTTAGGTCTTTAATCCATTTTGAATTTATTTTTGTGTATGGGGTAATAAAGTTGCCCAGTTTCATTCTTTTGCATGTTGCTATTGAGTTTTCCCAACACCATTTGTTGAAGGGCCTGTCATTTTCCTATAGGATATTCTTTCTTGCAAGAGACCTTCTTTTTCACATTGGATATTCTTTCTTGCTCTGTCAAAGAGTAATTGACCATATATTTATGGATACATTCCTGGATTTTCTCGTCTGTTCTTTAGATATGTATCTATTTTTTTGTGCCAGTACCATACTGTTTTGATTGCTAAAGTTTTGTAATATGACTTAAAGTCTGGAATTATGATGCCTCTAGGATTGCCTTTCTTTTTCCACATTGTTTTTACTATTTGGGGTCTTTTGTGGTTCCATGCAAATTTTAGGATAGTTTGTCCTAGCTTAGTGAATAAAAATGCTGTTGGTATTTTGATAGGAATTGCATTAAATGTGTAGATTGCTTTGGGTAGTAGACATTTTAGCAATATTTTTTCTTCCAATCCACAGGAGTGGCATGCCTTTCCATTTCTTTGTGGCTTCTTCAATTTCTTTCATTCTGTTTGTAGTCTTCAGAGTACAGATCTTTTACCTCTTTGGTTAGGTTTATTCCTAGGTATCTTAATATTTTTGGTGCAATTGTAAATGGAATTGATTCCTCAATTTCTTTCTGCTGCTTCATTATTGTTGTATAGGAATTCAACAGATTTCTGTACATTGATTTTGTGTCCTGTGACTTTACTGAATTTATGTATCAGTTCCAGCAGTTTTTTGGGGGGAATCCTCAGTGTTTTCCATATATGTATCACGTCATCTGCAAATAGTGAAAGTTTTTCTTCCTTGATGATTTGGATACCTTTTATTTCTTTTTATCGTCTGATTGGTGTGGCTTGGACTTCTAGTACTATGTTAAATATTAGTGGTGTTGGTGTACATCTCTGCCTTGTTCCTTACCATAAGGAAAAGCTGTGAGTTTTTCCCCATTGAGGATGATATTAGCTTGGGTTTTTCATATACTGCTCATATTATGTTAAGGTATGTTCTCTCTAAACATATTTCATTGTGGGCTTTTCTCATGAATAGATGTTGTTCTTTGTCAAATGCCTTTTCTGCATCTACCGGAATGATCATAAAGTTCTTATCTTTTCTTTTATTAATGTGCTGTATCACATTGATTGGTGAATATTAAACTGCCCTTGCAACCCAGGTATAAATCTCACTTGATCATGGTGAATGAATTTTTTCAATGTGTGTGTCTGTGTGTGTGTGTTTTGATTCAGTGTGCTCGTATCTTATTGAACATTTTTGCACCTAAATCCATGAGGGGTATTGCCCTGTAGTTCTCTTTTTGAGTGAAGTATTTATCTGATTTTGGTATTATGGTAATGCTGGACTTGAATGAGTCTGTAAGTTTCCTTCTTCTACTTTTTGGAATATTTTGAGAAGAATAGATATTCACTACATTTTTAAATGTTTGGTAAAATTTGTGTGAAGCCATTTGGTCCTAGGTTTTTGTTTGTTGAGAGTTCTTTTGACTACTGATTCAATTTTGTTGCTGGTTATCAGTCTTTTCAGGTTTACCATGTCTTTCTGTTTCAATTTTGGTAGCTTATATGTTTCCAGTAATTTATTCATTTCTTCTAGGTTGTCCAATTTGTTTTCATATAGTATTTCATAGTATTCTTTAATACTTGTTTATATTTCTGTGGTGTTAGTGATGGTTTCTCTTCTTCCCTTTGTGATTTTATCTGAGTCATCTCCCCTTTCTTTTTGATAAGTCTGGCAATAGGTTAATCAATTTTATTAATTTTTCCAAAGAACAAGTTTCTGGTTTTATTGATATGTTATTTGTTTTTGTTTGTAGTTTCTATATAATTTATTTCTGCTCCAATTTTTATTATTTCCTTCCTTTTGCTGGCTTTAGGCTTCATTTGTTGTTCTTTATCTAACTCCTTTAGGTATAAGATTAGGTTGTTTATTTGAGATGCTTCTTCCTTCTTCATGTAGGCCTGTATTGCTACATACACTTCCCTCTTAGGGCTATTTTTCCTGCATCTCAAAAGTTTTGGACTATTGTGTTTTCATTTTCTTTTGTTTGTGTGTATTGACCTATTCACTGTTTGACAGCATGTTGTTTAACTCTGTATTTGTGGCCTTCGCAATTTTTTCTAGTGGTTGATTTCTACTTTCATAGTGTTATGGTCAGAAAAGATACACAGTACAATTTCAATCTTTTGTATTTTTTGAAGTCTTTTTTATGACCTAATATGTGATCTATTCTGGAGAATGCTCCGTGTGAACTTGAAAAGAATGTGTATTCTGTGATTTTAAGATGAAATGTCCTGAATATATCTGTTAAGTCCATCTGGTCCAGTGTGTCATTCAGAGCCATTGTTTCCTTGTTGATTTCCTTTTTAGATGACTTGTCTATTTGTATAAGTGGAATGTTAAAGTCCCCTCCTATTACTGTATTATCAATTAATACCTTATGTTAATTATTATTGGTTTTATATATCTGGGTACTTTGATTTGGGTGCATAAATATTTACAACTGTTATGTCTTCTTATTCAAGTGTCTACTTTATTATGAAATGACTGCCCTTCTTTGTCTCTTCCTACAGTCTTTGTTTTCAAATCTATTGTGTTTGCTATAAGTATTGCTACTCTGGCTTTCTTTTTTTTAATGTTTATTTATTTATTTTAGAGAGAGAGAGAGAATGGGAAAGGAGAAAAAGGGGAGGGAGAGAGAGAGAATGGGAAAGGGACAAAAGGAGAGAGAGAGAATGATCCCAAGCAGGATCGACACTTCCACGCCATCAGCATGGAGTGTGACACAGGGCTCAAATCCATGAACCATGAGATCATAACCTGAGCTGAAATCAAGAGTCAGATGCTTAACCAATTAAGCCACCCAGGTACCCCTCTGGCTTCCTTTTGACATCCATTTGCATGATAAATATTTCTAATCCCCTCACTTTCAATCTGCAGTTGTCTTTTAGTCTACAATTGTAGGCAGAATAGAGATAGTAGACCTTGTCTCTCTGTCTCTCTGTCTCTGTCTCTTTCTCTCTCTCTCTTTTAATCCATTCTGACATCCTATGTCTTTGATTAAAGTGTTTACTTACAAAGTAATTATTGATAGCCATGTATTTCTTTCTTTCTTTTTCTTTTTTTTTTCTTTTTTACTTCTTTTATCATTGTTTCAGGAGATTTTCTCTGATTATTTCTTGTCTTTGTCACTTTTGGTCTCTCTTCTGCATTCAGAGAGTCTCCTTTAATATTTCCTGCATGGTACTTTAGTAGCCATGAATTCCTCTATTTTTTGTCTGGGAAACTCTTTATCTCTCTTTTTATTCTAAATGATAGCCTTGCTGGATAGAATGTTCTTAGCTGCAGATTTTGCCCATTCAGCACATTGAATATATCATGCCACTCCATTCTGGCTTGTCATGTTTCTGTTGGGAAGTCTCCAGCTAGCTTTATGAGTCTTTCCTTGTTAGTTAGGAACTTCTTTTGTGTGACTGCTTTCAAGATTTTTTTCTTTATCACTATATTTACAATTTTAATTACAATAAGTTCTGGTCTTGGCCCGCTTTTGTTTTGATGGGAGTTCTCTGTGCCTCCTGGATCTAGATGTCTCTCTCTGTCCCTAGATTAAGGAAGGTTTCAGCTATTGTTACTTCAAATTAATTTTCTACCCCCTTTTCTCTTTCTTCTTATTCTGGGACTCCTATAAAATGAATGTTATTACATTTGATGGAGTCACTGCATTCCCTAAATCTATTCTCTTGTTGCCTAATTCTTCTCTTTTTTGTTTAGCTTCATTGCTTTCCATTACTTTGTCTTCTGAGTCACTAATTCATTTTTTTTTTTTTTGCTTCTTCTAGACTACTGTTCATTTCATCAAGTCTGTTTCCACTTTCATTTACTGCACTCTTAATCTCTGATTATTTTTAATTCTTTTATCTCTGTGGCAAGAGTCTAACTGATATCTTCTATTCTTTTCTTAAGCCCAATGAGTATTGTTATGATTTTGGTTTTAAATTCTCCATCAGGGATGTTACTTATATCTGTTTCACTAGATATCTAACTATGGTATTATCTTGTCTTTTGCTTGGGATGACTTCCTTTGCCCTGGCATTTTATCTAAGTCTCTGCCTTCTTCCATGTGTTAGAAAAGACAATTATGTCTACTGAGTCTTAAATAATGGTCTTATGAAGAAGAGGTCATAGAGTGCTTAGGGCCTGGAGCTTCAGGAAGTGTCTCCCATGTGTGCTGTGTGTGCTCTGTTGTTGTGTTTTGTCACTTTATCAGGCCAATCACCTGCAGTACCTCTACTTGCCTGCTGTGAGCAGTGTTTGGTTCCTGGATTGAAAGTGGCAAGTGTTAACTAGGTATACTCTAGTCTGCTTGTGAAATGAGGCCCTGCAGAACTGTCTAGTCAGGAGATCTGATGTGGGCAGAGCTTTGTGCTGGTCTTTGGTCGGGAGGGGCCTACCATACTGGAACTGAGCAAGTGTGACTAAGAAAGTCCCACCAGAATATGGGGGGTAAAGCTCAGTGCAAGCAAGTTAGGCAGCCTACCTGCAGGTACCTCTGTGTTTATGCTGAGGAGTCGGGGAGGGAAATGTCACTGGCCAGCTCCTTTGTTTCTGGAGAGGTGAACGCTGCCTCTCAAGGACATGCTCTGAAAAGAGCAAACTCTTTCCCTGCTCTGTGCTCCAAGTGTTCTTTAGATTCATATTTCCATGTTGTCTTCCCCTGGGTTGTTTGCCTGCCTTCTCCCTAGGAGCAGGGCAGTACCCTTTAGGCTCTATGACAGCCAAACCCACTGACCTTTAAAACTTCAAGTGTTAAGTCCTGTTGGTTACAAGAGCTCAGCCCCTCTTGTTTTCCAAGCTAACGCTTTTGGAGAAACAGTCTTGTACATTCCCCTTTGTCCTCCTCTCTGTCTCTCTTGCCCTTCTCCATGACCGTGGCTCCTTCCGATCTGCAGTGATCTCGATCCATTTATCCCCTAAATCATGTCTCCAAACTTCCTACTTATTTTTATGTGGTCTCTCTTCCTTTATTTGTATAGTATGTTCTATCAGTCTTCAGGTCAATTTCTGGAGTATTTAGAATGATTTGATAGCTATCGTTTGTGTGATGAGGGAAGCCTAGGGTTGTCCTACTCTGCCACCATCTTCCAAAACCCCTCTCTCACATCTATTATTCAACAAAGTGCTGTAAGACATTAGACAGAGATATTAGGCAAGAAAAAGAAAGAAATGTATCCAAATTGGAAAGCAAGTAGTAAATTTGTATTTGCAGATGGCATGACCCTGTATGTGAAAGCCCTAAAGACCTCTCAAAAGAATGTTTAGAACTAATCAACAAATTCATTAAAGTTGCAGGACACAGATCTTTATCCAAAGACCAGTTGCTTTTCCATATATCAATGAAAAATCACAAAAGGAAATTAAGAAAATTATCCCATATAACATAGCATCATAATGAGTAAAATAGAAATAAACTTAACCAAAGAGATAAAGTGCTTATACATTGAAAATATTAAGATATTGATGAAATAACTTAAAGCAGACACAAATAAATGGAAAGATATCACATATTCATAGACTAGAATAATTAGTATGGGTTAAATGGCCACCCACACTACCTAATCTACAAATTCAATTCCATCACTATCAAAATCTCAATGGGTTTTTTTTACAGAAAAAAAAAGCACTCTTACATTTCATGTGAGTCAAAAGCCACAAAACAGACAAACAATTTTGAGTAATAATAACAAAGCTGAAAGCTGGAGGCATCGCACTTCCTGATTTCAAACTATAATGCTATAGTGATCAAAATAATATAATACTGGCATAAAAAGTGACATACAGAATAATAGAATAAAATAGAAAGTCTCTGGGCACCTGGGTGGCTTAGTCAGTTATGTGTCTGACCCTTAATTTTGGCTCAGATCATGATTTCATTTTTCCTGGGATTCAGCCCCATGTCTTGCTCTGTGCTGACAGCATGGAGCCTGCTTGGCATTCACTCTTCCTGTCTCTCTGCCCTTCCGCTGCTCATTCTTTCTTTTTCTCTCTGTCATTCTCTCTCTCATCCTCTCAAAATAAATAAATAAACATGAAAAACAGAGTAGAAAGTCTAGAAATAAACTTATGTATAAACAGTCAACAATCTTCAACACAGGAATACACAATGGGGAAAGGACAGTTTCTTCCATACATGGTACTGGGGAAATGAAATATTCACAGGCAAAAGAATGAAATTGGACCCTTGTCTTGAATTATAAGTACAATTAATTAAGTCAAAATGGATTACAGGCTTAAACATAAGACCTGAAACCATAAAACTCATAGAAGACATAAGGAAAAAACTTCTTCACACTGTTCTTGGCAATGATTTCTTAGAAGTGAATCCAAAAGCAAAGACACAAGCAAAAATGGACAAGTGGCACAAAATACAAATAATCTACACAACAAAAATAATCAACAAAATAAACTCAAAACCTATGGGAGAAAAGACTTCCCAAATGTATATATACTAAAGAGTTAATATCCAACATATATATGTAATTCTTGCAACTCAAGAATAAACAATGAAATAACCCAATTAAAAAATGAGCAAAGTAGCTGAATAGATATTTCTCTAAAGGAGACACACGAATGACCAACAAGATCATGAAAAGATGCTCAACACCACTAATTGTTAGGGAAATGCATACCAAAACTACAATGATACATCTCATATCTGTTATGATGGCTATTACCAAAATCAAAATAAACCACAAAACAAACAAAAAGTTAACAAATGTTGGCAAAGATATGGAGAAACTGGAAACATGTACACCATTAGTGGGGATATGTTTTCCTACGGCTTCTATGAATAATAGTATAGAGGTTCCTCAAACATTTAAATAGAATACCATGTGATCCAGCAATCCTAATCTGGGCATACATCTAAAGGAACTAAAAT
The DNA here is from genome assembly GCF_008692635.1 of Crocuta crocuta. Classification (NCBI taxonomy): domain Eukaryota; kingdom Metazoa; phylum Chordata; class Mammalia; order Carnivora; family Hyaenidae; genus Crocuta; species Crocuta crocuta. The sequence continues at coordinate 1,190,203 of NW_027529203.1, read as the reverse complement.
CAGGATCTTGAAGAGATATCTGCACTCCCATATTCATTGCAACATTATTTATAATAGGCAAGATTTAGAAGAGCCTAAGTTCCTGTGAATAAATGAAAAAATAAAGAAAATGTGGTAGATACATAAAGTGGAGTATTATTCAGCCATTAAAAAGTAGGACATTCTGCCTTTTGTTACAACGTAGGATTCAGAGAACAGTAAACTAAGTGAAATAAGCCAAGCATATAAGGACAAATACAGCATGATTACACGTATATGATGGATCTAAAATAGCTATATTCATGGAAACAGAAAGCAAACTGATGGCTGACAGAGTAGGAGAGAGAAGGAAATGGAGCATTATTAGTCGAAGGGTACAAAGTTTCAATTGTGTAAGATGAGTAAGTCTTAGAGATCTACTATATAGTATTTTATGTGTAGTTAAAAATATTGTAAACTTCAAATTTTTCTTTTAATTTAGTATTTAATTTTTTGAGAGTGAGAGTGCAAGCAGGGGAAGGGCAGAGAGAGAGAGGGAGACACAGAATCAGGAGCAGGCTCCAGGCTCTGATTTGTCAGCACAAAACCCAATGCGGGGCTCAAACTCACAAACTATGAGGTCATGACCTGAGCTGAAGTTGGCCACTTAACCAACTGAGACACCCAGGCACCCAAAAATTTTCTAACACAGTACATCTTATGTTGTATTCTCATCAATAAGGGTAATGATAATTAAAAGGAATGAGAGGGAGCTTTTGAAGGTGATAGATATTTTTATGGCATGCATTACAGTGATGGTTTTAGAGATATATACTTACCCTCAAACTAATTAAGTTGTATATATTAAATATGTACAGCTTTTTGTATGTTAATCATACCTAAATAAAACTGTCAAAAAATAAAGTCTGAGGAACTGTCACAGACAAAAAGTACCTAAGGAGACATGGCAACTGAATATAACAAGGCATCTTCTATGAGATTCTGGGACACAGAAAATATATTAGATAAAAACTAAATAAATCTACCTGAAAGACTTTAATAAAAATGTATCAATAATGTTTCATTAATTATAACAAACATATTATGCTAATACAAGGTGTTAATAACATTAGAAACTAGTCATGGGTATACGAGAACACTACTGTCTACAAGATTTCTGTAAAACTAAAATATACATATATGCTTTCTGTCTGTGTATATATATACACACACAAACACACATGGAGAGAGAGATTAAAAAATGTGCAGGGTTTATGATAGACTTTCTGCTAAGACCCTTCAATTGTTGCAGGAAAGTTTTTCAGGCAGTTTTAAGAGCCAGAGATACTCCTTTTATTTTTTAATTTTCTAATGTTTATTGCTGAGAGAGAAACAGAGTATGAGTGGGAGGGGCAGGAGCAGAGATAGAGGGAGACACAGAATCCAAAGCAGGCTTCAGGCTTTAAGCTGTCAGCACAAAGTCCTACTTGGGGCTCAAACCCACAAACCGTGAGAGATCATGACCTGAGCCGAAGTCAGCGGCTTAGCTGACTGAGTCACCAAGGCGCCCCCTGAGCCAAAGATACTTTAATACAAAAGAAAAAAAAAATCCAAAAAAACCCTTAAATCTAAAGACAAACTTAACAGAAATGCCACCTCTGAAGCATTTTGGAATTAACTTCTTTATCCCAGAGTTAGAAATAAGCTCAATTATTTCTGAAAATCTAACACAATTAAGTGTTGAATACATCTACCATGTAACCCGCACTCTGGTAAAATAAATATACAAATTATTTACAAAAGCTCATATGGCTTTACAAAAGCCATATGAATGGGTGTGATTTAAATATAGCCTCCATGGCTCACTCTGGCTTGGTCCTTTGGAAAATATGCCTCTACAGATTGGAAATTACTGATTTACAGACAGATAAATGCATATTAAATGAAACTTAATTGAAAACAATGTTTCTGAGCTTGGACTCCAGAACTATGTACATTTGGGAAATTTATTTAAACTCTCTGTGACTCATTTTCCTGAACTGTAAATGGGACAGTAATATCACTAAATTTTAGAGTGCTTTAAGATTGAACATTTTTTAAGGTTTTATTTATTTTTGAGACAGAGCATAAGCAGGGGAAGCGCAGAGAGAGAGGGAGACATAGGATTCTTAGCAGGCTCCCGGCTCTGAGCCGTCAGCACAGAGCCTAACGTGAGGCCAGACTTCATAAACCTCGAGGTCATGACTTGAGCCAAAATCAGATGCTCAACTGACTGAGTCACCCAGGTGGCCCTGAAAATTGAAGCTTTAAAACATGAAGTGATTAGAATAATGCCTAACACATAGTAAAAAGTAGCAATGTCTTTACTATCATCTTACTGCCTTAATATTATTATTCCCTCTGCTGCTACTTCTTCTACTATTTATTATTTGCTTAATATTTATTGGTTAATGGTTGTAATGTGTGATGTCCTGCACTTTACATTTTTAGATCATTTACCTTTACCTGAAACTTGAAAGGGTGTGAAGAACCCGAGGCAAAGAAAAATTTGTGAGCTTGTGAGCCTTCTATGCTGTGCTTATGTGTGGATTTGACTGGGACTACAATAAAGGAAATATTCTTATTAGCTTTAAAGAATATGCAGTGTTTTAAAGTGGATTTAAAACATAAGGATGGAACATAAATATCCAGGGGTGTGGTATCTGGAATCAGACGCCCTTGTTTAAAAATCTGTTCCACTAATAATTAAACTGATGGTCTGGGTAAGTCAATTGACCTCTCTGTGCCTCCTGTTTCTTGTTTGAGAACAAGGTAAGGCTGTGGACATCTAGATCATAGATCAATATTTGCAAAATGATAGCATCTGGCACAGAGTAAAGTGGGCTACCATTAGCTTTTTATTGTTAAATGTCAACTTAATAATCCATGTACTTATTAGAAAAGTGTCAAAAGAAAAAATACTTTCTTCAATCTGTCCCACCTTAAGTATATTTTGTCCTTTTCAACGTGTCTGAATTGTTTGCCTATAATGCTAACTTTCTCTCTGCCTTTCCACTACTTTCCTGATTGTCAAGTTCTCCCGACTGGCTGCTTTGTCCCATTGTCCCGAATCTATTAAACTTCTACAGTGCAGATGGCCTAAACCATTTCTCATATGATGATTCTGAACTGTTATTTGCATTGTTTACTAGTGTTAAACCTTTTTCATACTTGTCGTTTTCCACTTACCTTTAAAATAAGCCCCCTGAAGTCAGAACTCTAGCCCTTCACCCATGCAGTATTTCAGTATTTTGCATGTGAAAATGGACTATGACTTGATGATTAAAGTCTTATAATCAAATGGTTTAGATTTTTATATGTAGTCATTTACTGTAGCATTTATTACTGATATACTTCTGAAATAATACTGCACTGGATGTACATTTTTTTGGCTAATGATATTAACAAGTAGAAATTATTGCAGAAAAATTCTCTGATGGCCCATCTAGAAACCTCTTAGAAATTTGTTTACCCTCTTCAAGATAATCAGAAAATAAAGGCTCTCCAATGTTCTACCATGTTTTCTGTCATATCCATTAATTCAAACTCAGTGCCTAGTTTATTTTAGGTCAAGATATATATCAATACATAGTTTGACAAAGATTGATAATTTATAGGTGTATTTATATTTATGTTCATTATATGTGTATAATATGTAGGAGTGTGATAAAATAAAAGTAGAAATTTGTGTATTAAAAATCATGCCTTCGTATGGCTATCAGTCTACACTAATCAACCAGTAAATCCTCGAATCTTTTAAATTCACTGCATTGTTTCCATATGAACATGTTTCCATGTCTATACAATGTTTTCTGAAGAATGATCATGCTTCTGTTAAGAAACCCTAATGCATTCTCTCAAATCAGCATCTTTAATTTTATAAACTTATTTCTTGAATTTGGTGATAACCTTGTCAATATCATTGATGAAATAAAACTTAATGTTGTGGTTAAGAAATTTTAGCATTCTATAAAAGGTTCATATAAAAACAATATATTCCATTGAAATTTCCAATTAAATTGAATAATATTATGAAGAGAAAATTGCTTGTGATTGAAAAAAAATCACCTGTCATCACAAGGTATTATCTCTTTGTTCTGACCACATCCTACCATCTCAGCCTGGTACTTTGCCCAGTATCAAGTCCTATTGAATAAAACCCTTCAAAAAAAAATCCCACATACCAAAAAGAAATCTCATGTAATGAACTCATTTTTATATTGATCTAAAAACAAGCAAACAAAAACAAAACCACATTCAGTAATTGCTATTAATATGCATAATAACTGATTGATGATAGATCATTAGTGTAACAAAGTCAAATCATACATTAACTTGATTGAATATGTCATAATAACCTATCATAAAACCTGAAGTATAACTGATGATAGTTCTGTCCTCCCATTGTTTAGAGATAAGTTACCAAAACTAGAACATACTCTTCCAGTCATTATGTCAAGGTTCTTAGATCACTGATTTGCACACGAAAATATACAAAACCCCTGCCAAATATACCAACCTAAAAATCTATATTCGTATATTTGAAAACAGCAATCATTACTTATAGTGTATACTTCAAAATGTGTAAAGGAGACTTTGTGACTGTTTGTACTAATTATAAATGAATCAGATATAAAGCACACCATGAAACATCTTTTGAGAACATGACGCCTCAGATAGAACTATTTTATTTATGTTGTCCTTTCACTCAGCTGACATTAAATAAAGTGGGATTATCTTTAGTGTGCAAATTTTTAAGCTTATTCAGGGAGTCCTCATCAATCTTATCCTTGCAATATTAGGTAGCCCCTAAGGAATGTGACTTAAAAAAGAAATCCAGCAGCCAAGAGTGGGGTAGATCAGTGATGGTAGCAAGGAAATGAACTAAGACAGCGTATTTTCATGCCATGTGGTACCTGATGAAATGTAAAATGAATAATAAAGGCACTTAATGTTCATATATTTTCTACCTTCACTGCATCCTTATATCAGTGCTCTATAATTTAACTATCATTTTCACCCCAATCACTATTTAAAAATTCCTTGTTGCTAAATTTTAGTTTGGAGTCATTGGATTTCAGTCACAAAAGTGAGGATAATTTGTAACCAAAGCAGCTATCATGGCACGAGCTGAGTTAAAACATACTGTTTTCTGATAACATCTATTATTTTATATATCTTAACTAAGGGTCTACATGCTGGTATCTTTATTAAGATTAGGTATTTGTTGTATTACAAGGTCAAGGTAAGTTTCGATGTATATCAAATGCTTGGTTTAACAGAATAGTTGGCAAAGTATCAAAATTTCTTTTGGTGCAGGCAGATCATCTTGAGTAGACAAAATTTTTCAAGCACATCTTAAAAAATCTGTATTACACAACCTATTTAGAAGGAGCTTAGTTTTACATTTTAAATAGTGAAAAATTAAAATATGTGGCATAATTTTTCTTTCAGATCATCTGGTCCACCTCTTTTTCCATCCTTGTTCATAAGCATAAACAGGAAAACAGACAGCTCAGATTAATAACACAGAATGCTTCCTTTCATGAAGAGCTTATGAACACCACCCTACATTCAGGAATAATATAGCCTCACGTTCCTAGTGGCTCTTGCTCGTGTTGAGGCAGCTATTATCTTCTGGGCTTAAACAGGAGCCTCATAGCTGTCCCCAGGCACCACCTAAGGAATTGAAGATTCCACTCAAGGACTGGACAAGCCTTCACAACACCTGAGCCTGCAGGCAAAGTCTCTTTACAACTGCTGGGCTTTAAACCCAGATGCTGCACCACCCTATGGATTTAATTAGGCAAACTTTATATAAATTTACATATTCAATTCAACTATAATTCCAGCTAATTGGCTTAAGCTATCTAAAAGATGCAGGAAAAGGCATTTCCCAAGAGGGATACATCATTTCACTTGGTTCTCAAATTCTGAAATCTCTTCTTTACACTACTTACAGTTTTATGCTTTTGATGTGAGCAGAGGGGTAAAAGTTAGATCTCTGGGGTCTTAGTTAGAGTAGGCCCTTATAAGTACTTAGATGAATAATGCAAATCACCTGTAATAAAACAGCAATCCACTATTTCCTAGCCTTGGTGGCTCAAATGATGTTAAATTATATTAATTGATTGATGATCGGTTGTTAGGGTAACAAAGTCAAATAGTACATAAAAAGTGGTATCTGAGTTAACTCTTTCATAAGTCTTCCAAGGAGATGCCTACAAAAGCAAATAGGCAGTTTTCTATCTTTTCAGAACAAAAAGGAATGATAAAATAAGATATAATATATACAGACTCCAATGTATTGTACTCCAAGTTCCAGGAGAGCCTATTGAGCAGTCATGCATTAAACTATGATATAAATGAAGATTGAGAAGGTTGATACACAAATACAAGCTCTGTTTATAAATCTGTTAATCATTGTGAACATTAGGCAGCTATTTAACTTCAGTCCTATCATCTGAATTTTGTTTCCAATAAAATTAAATGGCAGATATCATTTAGGGAATACATGGAGGGTAATCAATTGGTGTTTAAAATACCACTTTAAAATATAATGACTTAAAAACAAAAATCATTCAGTTCACAGATCTGCATTTTGGGCAGGGTTCATTGGGAATGGATGGTGTGTCTCTGCTCTGCTTGGTCTTAATAGTAGAAGCTTACTTGGGGCTTAGAGGATCCACTCCCAAGAAGGCTTAAATATAAACCTGGCAAAGTGGTACTGGATTTCAGCTGAGAGTCTGGTGCAGCTGCTGGTCTGCAGGTCTCAGGTCCTCTCCTCACAGCAGGATGTCTGGGTGCTAAGTGCTAGTGTTCCAAGAGCTAGAAGGTGGAAGCTTCTAGTTTGCTAAGGTCTAGGTTGAAAACAAGCAGGTCCTCCCTTCTGCCTTATTTATTTTAAATTTATTTATTTAAATTCAAATTAGTTAACATACAGTGTAGTATTAGTTTCAGGAGTAGAATCCAGTGATTCATCCCCTTCATATAACACCCAGTGCTCATCCCCAAAAGAGTTCTCCTTCATGCCCATCATCAATTTATCCCATCCCCCTCAGTCTGTTCTCTATTTAAGAGACTCTTACAGTTTGCCTTCCTCTCTGTTTTTGTTTTATTTTCCCTTCCTTTTTTCTATGTTCATCTGCTTTTTTTCTTAAATACTACATATGAGTAAATTCATATGATATTTCTCCTAACTTTGCTTAGCATAATATACTCTAGTTCAATCCATGTTGGGAGCCATTCTGAGCCCACTAGTTGAGAAAACTCCTGGAGAGGTTAAAGCAAGTTTAAACGGTCTCTGGACAATCAGATGATGACTGGTATCCACCCCCACTCAATTATTTCTGCTTGAACATCGACCCCCAAAGTACCTTGTTGATCAGTATCGGTAGAGACTTGTCCCCTTAGTCTGGCCCTGGTATGATGATTGCACCTTGTGAAGGAACTTACTGTGGGAACTTCTTCTTTCGATTATGGGAACAGACATCATATCTCTGGCAGGTCCTGTTTCCCTCCATACTTTCCCTTGAACTATGAACAGGCTAATGACCCTTACTCATAAAAGACTGACTTTTAAATGTACAATTCTGTTTCTACTGTTGCATTAGTCCAAGATGTTCATACAACTCAACATATAAATCAGCTAACCAAAAATGTCTCTCATGCCCTAGCTATTCAAGAAGTCATAAAACTAGACACAAAGGTAAATGCACTCGAAGAGGCTATGCTATGTATTGGAAATGAGCTAAACTCTTTAAAGGTACGGTTGGCTCTCTGGTGCCATAAAGCATATAACTGGAAAATCAAGTCTTGCCCAGAGACAAAGAGCCTAACTTAGAGAGAAGGAACAGATAAGAACAGAACATAAGTTACTACATATACCTTTGCTAACTGATGGTGTATAGCAGCCCCTTCCCTAAGGCCTACATTCCACAAACACCTTCCCTTACCCTGTCAGCTGTGATGAGGATGGATAAGAGTATCTACAAACCTATGACTTAATCTTAGTGTTATTAAAATGTGAACACCCTGTTGTTTTCTTAGTTACTCAACCTCACTATAATTGGGGTAGTTCTGCAAGAAGACTTTGTAAAACCTGTTTCTGTACATTTTCTAAAACATCTTATCACAGAGAACTATCCATTTAAAAATTCCATTTCCTGATGCCATGTTAATGTTTGACCTATAAATAATGTTCTGTTAAAGTTAAATAAATGTTCTGTTAAAAATAAATAATTGTTTGACTCAAACTGACAGGACAGAGATGTCTGCCTGGTGACCAGAAATATTCTTGGGGCTCTCTCCCTCCCTTGCTGACACCGTCCATCCTTCAGGGACCCCTGAACCTGGCTAGAGCTGGACTCCAGCAAATCCATGTGTTGCAAGATCTCATGCTTTTTGATTGCTAATTAATATTCCATTATCTATCTATTATCTAGTGAACTATCTATCATCTATCTATCTATCTATCTATCTATCATCTATCATCTATCACATCTTATTTATTCATTCATCAGTCGATAGACATCTGCCATTTAATCCAAAGAGTTCCACAAGCTGGTGAAACACAAGGCAAACTAACCTAGTCCCACCTTCAGGTGGTATGAATGTTAATCTTTTATGATTCTAACTTTTTTCTACCTCAAACACTGAGCTGCTGCTAAAATATGTGAACTGAAGGTTATGGATTATAAGTGGTCCTATGGAAGTCTCACAGTGGTTGGACATGGAGAAATACAAGTAAATCATATTTGTTTAGGATTTACCATTGAACAGATATCTTGAGGTTATTTTGTATATTATCTTAATATTATTAAGATAATTAAGATTAATAATTAATATTATTAAGATATATTAAGATCCCAGCAACTCAATGGGATATATATACATTACAAAACAAACACACAAAAAACAAAACACTGAGGCACAGAGAGATTAAATAATTTGCCCAAGATCAAGTGGCTTATAAATGGAAAAGCCAGAATTTAAATCAAGACTTTCGTGCTAACAACTGTAACATTCTGCTGTATCTTGACTGGTGCTTTGAACATCTGATTCTAATTCCATTACTAAGTCTCCATGTAGTTCATTGTCTATTCTATTCTCCTACCCATTTGAGTAAGTTTACATAACTTTAACAGAAGATTTCAACTAGTTCAATACAATGTCACCTTTTTTTTGTTACAATTTTTAATTTTTTATGGCTATTCTCATCATGCTGATTACACTTTTCTCCAGCTAAAGTGATCCTCCATAAGGGTGCGATTGCAAACATTCAGGGTCACATAACATTTATTTACAGATCTTATACTTTCATATCAGGCACAGTGCTAGGCACTCATAACATTATTGTGATACAGATTTCAGCATAATTTTATTGTGAGGAAACAGATGAAACTAGGAGGGAACTGAGGGCTTCTAATTTCAACTTCAGTGGTATTTCTATTACTCTGCACTGCTTCAAGGTGTCAACAGCTTAAAAGTATATGCCAAAATGAATGTAAGCTTTGCCTTAAACATTGAGAGTAACACTATTTGAAATTTTATCAACTTACATAATAAATTATGTCAATACCTCGGCTATATAGTATATAGTATATGACATATACTTGTACATATGTGTATATACATATATAAGTTTTATATAAAATAATATTATGGGTGAGACCAAGGGTATGACTTATCTTAAGGCAAAATTTCTCTCCATCTGTGGACCTGTATATGATGAAACAAGTTATCTGTTTCCAAATTATAATAGAGGGACAGACATGAAATACATATCATATTCCAAAATGAACAGTTGGGAACAAAAAGGGAATAATGGGTTCCAGGTAAGTCCAAAACACACCAGAGGAAATTTATTAGATTTTAACACCAGAAAATAATCCCCTATAGCTTAATGCTCTGTCTTCTGAGCCCATGGGACAATGAGCCCATGCTCTTGTCCCAGGGAAGTACTACCTGCGTCTGTGTCTCTGCCTCCCTTCTTCCTTTTTCTTTCTTTTTTTAAAAATTTTTAATGTTTATTTTTGAGAGACAGAGACAGTATGAGTGGGGGAGAGGCAAAGAGAAAGGGAGACACAGAATCAGAAGCAGGCTCCAGTCTCTGAGCTGTCAGCACAGAGTTTGATGCAGAGCTTAGCCCCACAAACCCAGAGAACGTGACCGGAGCCGAAGTCTGACACTTCACTGACTGAGCCACCCAGGCATCAGTCTCTGCCTTCTTCTCGAGTCAATCTTCCTTTATTTCATTCTATTTCTCTTCCTTTTAGTCCAAGCAGGAAGTGCTTGAAACTCTCAAAAACCACTTTTATGCAATGCACGGGCATTATGCTATCAGACAAGAGGGTCCTCCACAAATTTTCCCTGGATAACTGCTTCTCTATTCCTGGATTCTGCTGAGATGGCTGATCCTAATCACAAGTCACTCACCTGATAGCTTTAACAAGAGATTTTCCAGCTATGCACTTGACTCTGTTTCCAGACCTTGGTCTCTGGATAGGCTGATGATTTTCCAAATCATCATGTGCTGGTTTATTTTTGCTTTGCAATCAATTCCTTAATTTATCATTCCTCTTGCATTTTACACTAACAGCAAAATCAGGTTGTACCTCCACATTTTGCTTGGAAATTTTCTCAGCCAAAATTCTGTTCATAAGGATACATATGAATAATAAGTTCATTCTCTACTGCTCTTCCCTATTCTTTCTAAGTCCTCACTAGAATTGCTTTTAACAACCATATATCTATCGAAAGTCTCTTGAAGGGATGTTTTATTGTTTTAACATTTGTTAGGTTCTGATGATAGTTGACACAACACACTAACTCATGGATAGAAGAAAAAAGAATTCCCTATTACTTCCAGCTCCAGGCAAGAGAAGGCTACAGGACTAAACAGAGGGTTGCAGCAGGGAAAGTATAATAGCAATTTGAAGCTATAGGCTGTGTATGTATGGCAAGAGGGTGCAGTTAGATTAGGTTATATAGGCTTCCTTTGGATTGGGTATTGTGAAGGATTCCATGGTTCCAAGGAAGAAGAGGCTATCTTTACATGTTTGGTGTCAGGGCATCTGAAAGTTGAGTTGTACATTGCAATCGGTGTGTTAAAGCCTGATAAGACAAACAGTTGAGGTGTGGATTTAGCAAACTCCCCTTGAAAGGAATTGAGAATTTTTTTAGCAATGATGTCAAAACAGGGTCAAGACAGCATTTGTCAAATATTATGCGATGATCTAGACTTTTGTATCAAGGGCGTCAAAATTTTTCTAGCCTCTATCCATTACCCAATTCCAAAATGACTTTCATATTTTTAGGTATTTCTTAAAACAGCACTCTGCTTCTCAACATCAAAAGCCTAATTAGTTTCTGAGGGCTGCTATAACAAAAGGAACACAAACTGGGTAGATTATCCAATGGAAAATCATTTTCTCATAGTTCTGAAGGCTAGAAGTCCAAATCAAGTTGTCTGCAGGCCATATTCTCTGTGAAGGAAAAAAAGATCCATTTCATGACATTCTCTTAGCTACTGGTGTTTATCAGAAATCTTTGGCTTGCAGCTGTATTATTTTGCCTCCATGTTCACATGGCATTCTTTATGTCTGTTATTTTCTTACATCACCAACAGTCATGTAATTAGAAGCCAGTGTAATTATTGTATCTTAACTTGATTATCTCTACAAAGACCCTACCTACTTCTAAATAAGGTCACATTCTAAAGTTTGGGGAAGGGCATGGATATTGGGGGGACATGAACCAATTTAATATATCTGTAAAAAATATTTCTCAATGAAAACGTTTTGTCATGTAGAGATTGTCAAGAATATAATTTGACTGAAATATCTTAATGGCTCTATGTATATATAGAAGAGCTAAAGTCTAGTGACATGCATTCTTTTATTAAAGTATAGAGAAATTCACTTCTACTGATTTAAGGAAAATGTCCTTTTTTTGGAATAATCTATTATATCATAGATAGAAGTGAAATACTTGGGTAATTTTAAAGAAAATATTATACCCTAAAAGCACCTGATCTCATCTAAAGAAAATATTATAGCTTAGAGGTTAAAAATTCAACTGTTAACTCCAAGACCTGGTTTTAAGTCCTACATTTTTCATTATTACTAGTGATGTGATCTGAGTTTGGTTAACTGTATCATGGTTCCAACTTAGTTGCATCCACTGTTGAGAGGAAAATTACATGTTTTCTGATAACTATATATTTAATGTTTAACAAAGAGTGTTCATTTGATACATTTTATCTGTTATTTGTCACTAATTAAATACTTTTAGCTGCTATTTGGGAAAAAGTATTTATGATTATCCTTAACTCACCTGATGTCTTATTATTTCTTATACATATGTGCCTATCTTAGATAATATTTATGTACTTCTTTATCACAATGGAATTACCAGTGATTACAGTTTTAACATCACTAAAAATTCTAATGGAATATTTGTGGGCTCCTGTAATGCACCCAGACGTATATTCATGCTTGAAAATATATAAAAATAAGTAAAAATAACTACTGAAGGGCTTGTTTCTGGACAGGATGAGGCACATAATGACAAGCTGATACTCTCACTATAATAATTAGAAAATATGTAAATTATAATAATATTTTAGAAAACAGCAAACTAGTGCAGACGTAGTAAGAACTATAGGAGTGAGAACTGAATGAAGAGATAAGCTTTTCTTAGGTGAGCTAATAATCTGTAGCCATTTCCTCCCTGGGATTACTTGTCTGTTCCAGATGCAGATTTAGGAGTGTGCTTGGAATACCCAGAATGACTCTACTGGAGGAAAAGAGAAACCAACAGAGATTTTGAGGTCTGTTCAGGAAGTCATGGTACCTTAATGTCCAGAAAAGCATAGGTGCACAACTAGTTATTCCATGGGACATTTGCTCATGGCCCAGAGGCAGAAGATCTGGCATAAAACTTCTAAAGATCAGAGTAAAGTCTTTTGTAGTGTCCCATTACCTGTGTGACAAAAATTCTACTAAAGAATAGAGATTGGAACAAACACAGCATTTGGTCACAAGAGCCAAGGATTTCGAGTGAGAGATTATAGCACTTGGTGAAGCATGGAAATAAGAAAGAATACATTGAAGAAGGTAAGAAAAGAAGATAGATACTCCTATCACACTTCCTCCCCCCCCC
>NW_027529203.1:1080218-1176906 GCF_008692635.1 Crocuta crocuta | reverse complement strand
TCCTGCCCCCCGCCCCCCCCCACCGCAATCCCATTCCTGGGCAGGCTAGCACAGACAGACACTGTCCTGTGGGAGGAGAATGAAGAGTGTGATTTACCTCACTGCAGACCCCAGGGCTGGCCAGACTCAGATTCTGGTTGAATTGCATGGCCTTAAGTGGCTCCTGAAAACTTAGGCTCCAATTGGTCACAGGCAGCATCCAAGCTCCCAGGTAGCTCTCTTGGCTACAGCCTCCCAGCAGGCTCCCCCAATTCAGGCCTCTATGACCCACTAACTGGCTACCCTGGGCGTTAGAATACTCGCAAAGCACCAAGCTTCCCATTAGTGTTTTTATATACTAACAACAAATTATTCAGAGAAACCTAAAGAAAACAATCTAATTTACAATAGCAACATAAAGAATAGCTAGGAATAAATTTAATAAAGGAGGTGAGAAATCTATACAATGGAAATTATAACACATTGATTAAAATATTGAAGATGACACAACTAAATGGAAAAAATATCCTGTGTCCATAGATTAGAAGATTTCATATTGTTAAAATGTCCATAATACCCGGGGCACATGGGTCCCTCAGTAGTTTAAGCATCTGACTCTTGATTTCAGCTCAGGTCATTATCTCACAGATCCTGTGTTTGAGCCCTTTGACAGGCTCCACACTGACAGCTTGGAGTCTGTTTAGGATTCTCTTTACCTTGCTCTCTGCCCCTCCCTCACTTGTTCTCTTTCTTTCTCCCTCTCTCTCAAAATAAATAAAATTAAAACAAACAAACAAACAAACAGAAAATAGTATTGGCATGGAATAAAATTAGACACATGGACCAATTGATATACCAGAAACAAACTTATGCATATACAGCCAACTAATATTTGACAAGTGAGCAAAGATACTGAGCAGGCAAAGGATAGTATGGAATAAACTGGATAATCATATGCGGAACAACAGAACTGGATCCTCCACACACACACACACACACACACACACACACACACACACACAAATGTGAATGAGTTAAAAATTTAAATGTAAGACCCCAAGTAGCAAAAGTACTAGAAGAAAAAAGGGGAAAAATATTCCTTGACATTGATCTTGGAAATGATTTTTTGGATATGACAACAAAAGCTCAGGCAATAAGAATAAAAATAAACAAATGGGACTATGTCAAACTAAATACTTATGTATAGCAAGGAAACAACTAATAAAATAAAAAGACGACATATGGAATGGGACAAATTATTTGCAAACCATTTATTTGAAAAAGGGTTAATATCCAAAAAATATAAAGAATTCATGTAACTCAACAGCAAAATAACTACCTGATATAAAAAATGGGCAAAGAACTTTAATAGACTTTTTTTTTCAAAGAATGTATACAAATAGCCAATAAGTACATGAAAAAATGCTCAACATCAGTAATTGTCAAGGAAATGAAAATCAAAACCACAGGGGAATATCACACCTGTTGGAATGACTCTAATCCATGAGACAAGACACAATAAGTGTTGGCAAAAATTTGGAAAAATTGAAACCCTAGTGCACTGTTGGGTGGAAATGTAAAATCGTACAGCCACTGCAGAAAATAGTAGTTTCCTCAAAAAATTAAAACTAGAACCACCATATGATCTAGCAATCTTGTTTTGAAAGAAATTAATATATGTTCATAGGATATATTAAAAGGAAATGAAATCACTATCAGGAAGATATATCTGCACCCTCTATGTTTATGAATATTGCAGCATTAGTCACAGTAGCCAAAACATGAGCAGCACAAGTGTCCATGGATGGATGGAAGGGTAAAGAAATATGGGAGAATAAAGATTATATATGGAATTCCACATGATGAATGATTACTTAGCCATAAAAAAGAAGGAAATTCAGCCTTTTGTGCTAACATGGGTGGGTTTCAAGAGCATTATGCTAAATGAAATAAGTCAGACAAAAACAAACACTGTATGTTTTCATTTACATGTGGAATGGAAAAAAAAAAAACAGCCAAACTTTCACAGAATAGGGAATATAGCCAATGATATTGTAATTTACTGATGGTAGCTACACTTGTGATGAACATAGCAAAGCATACAGAGAAGTTGAATCACTATGTGGTACACTTCAAATTAATATAATACTGCATGTCAACTATACTCAAAATTTTAAAAATAAAGAGAAATTAATAAAGTTAGCTGCTATAACAACAATAATAAAAGGCTGAACTCATACAAATAGAGAGTAGAATGGTGGTTGTCAGTTCCTTTTATTTACTATGGTATCTTACGGGCAATTTTTTTCATAAATTTTCTTTTTTATGAATTTTTAACGAACTCACTGAAGGCAAATACTTTTTGATAAAGCAAATTTGATAAAAAGCAAAGGCAAATAAGGTTTATCATATATAAATATGTGGAATGGTACACAACACAGAGATTACATAATTTGTATTTCAGATAAAACAAGTATACTAAAATTGTGAATTTGCTGCAGTTAAATGCAAATATTTGTAATTGAATAGTTATGAGGATTACCTATGGTCTCAAGCTATCAATCCAGTACCACCTCTAATGTATCAATTAATAACCCAGAAATCCTACCCATGACTTTCATTTTGTTTGTGAAGAAAAAGATACTAGAAAGTGAAATAGCTTTATTTTTGCTAAGATTGTTAACAGGCATTTCAAAATGATATTAGGGTACAGTAATAATAAATTTTACAAATGAAGATATATTTTGTTCCACATAATGTGAATTTTGGGTGTAGGAAGTAGGCACTGACCTGAGTCCTTTTTATACAATAGTCAACCATTACCTTCCTACAAATTGCATCAAAAAGGAAATATAAGTGTATATTTCAAATCAATATTTTTAAATTTTTCTTCTTTTGGTGCCAATGCATACACTGAATAACTTGAGTTTGCTAGTCTGATCAATATTTTTTTTTAAATCCTGGCTCAAGCTGCATGTTGTATATGTCCATGCAAGTATTTTGCCTGAATGACTGTCTAATGGACAAATTGACTCTCTGGACTTATTCGTTAAACGACCTTTTCAATACACTTTCCTATTTATTATAGTAGAGAGTGGTGATTTTAAAAAAACAAGTGCATAATCTAATAGTATTTTCCCCGTAAACTAAAATTTTTGTTTTTTTTCCAAGGAAGTTTCCTGCAAACAAACATCCATATTCTATCACATTAATTCTCCTGGGAAGATTTTTGAGGCTAGAATAAAGTTTATATTGTTGTAAAGAGTAAAAAACAAAACAAAAGTAAAAGGAAAACATTAGAGGCCCTAAAATAAGATATTGAAACTTCAGGATGGAGAAGACAATAGTTGATTCACTGAATCTATCTTTAAGCCTTTTTCCTATTTCTATTGATAAATGGGTATGTAACCTAACAAGACCAGATGTTCTTGTAGAAAGTCCCACAGAGTACATGGAACACAGGTATTTGGTGGAGGGTGTGTCTTCAGTCTCTGCTTACTAAAGAAAAAGACATTCTAATGTTTTGCTTAAAAACTTTGGTACTTAATTTTGTCAAGCTCTGTTACCAGAGAAGAGAAAAAGAAGGGCTCAAAAATAGTACTTGATCCCCTTTCTGCTAGTTATATTTCTTCCCAAATAAAATGTCTCCATGATTCACAGAAAACCAAATAATTCTCATGGGAAGAATCTCACTTAGTCTTTATATGAAAATGCTTTCAAGTAGATATTGAGAGAAAATATTGAATGAGATAGATTTTCTTATCCAGATTAAGTGACATATCTACATTTTACATCAGAAGTTTTATACTAAAAGTTTGCTCTTCTTACTGTTATACTGTTCATGGCTATCATCTTGGGAATCATCATAAATGAACAACCATTGCATGGTGAGTAATGGAAAAAACAGAAAATATCTCTGAAAATATATGATAGTGATGTTTATAATGTTCATCAGTACAATAGTCTCAGGATTCCAGGGAGAATTTTATTTGTTTCATATACAATTTCCTCCCCTAACACTCTGAGAGCTGAGATGTGTAGCATGTGTGTGTTTGTGCCTGTGCATACGTATGTACAAATGACAATAGTTCAGGAATAACCCAAAGATAGTTGAAAGTCATTATCACATCAACATGATCATGAGCAGAAACAGAAGCCTGGGCTAAAGAAAATAAGCATAGCTTGAGAAACTCACAGCATTTGTTGTCAGTGTTTTGGATTTTGACCGCTGGAATAGATGTTTATTGGTGTCTCACTGTTATTTGAATTTGCATGTATTTCTCTGATGACATATGATGTGGAGCATCTAATCATATGCTTATTTGCTGTCTGTATATCTTCTTTGGTGAGAGGTTTGTTAAGATTTTTGGCCCATTAAAAAAATCACATTGTTTTCTTATGTTGAGTTTTAAGAGTTCTTAATATGTTTTGAGTAAGTTCCTTATCAGATGTGTCTTTTGCAAACATTTTCTCCTAGTCTGTGGCTTGCCTTTTAATTCTCTTAATACTGTCTTTGCAGAGCAGAAGTTTTTATTTTTAATGAAGTCTAGCTTATCAATTACTTCTTTAATGGGTTGCACCTTTTCCTATTGTTTGCCCTTGTTCTTTGTTAGTTTTGTCTTCCATTCTTTTTCTGTCTTTTATAGCTTTGTGTGTTTAATATAAATCCATTTTCTTCCCTTTCTTAGCATATCAGTTATACTTTCTAAATTTTTTTTCTAGTGGTTGCCCTAGAGTTTGCAAAAATATTTGCAACCAATCCAAGTCTATTTTCAAACAACAATTTACCACTTCATGAGTAGTGTGATTACTTTATAATAACACAATCATCCGAAATCCTACCTCTTGTCCCTTGTTTTGTTGTCGCCTGACATTCATCCCACTTACACATAAGCATGTGTAAGCATATATAAGCACAAAATCAAATACATTGATATCATTTTGAATGAACTAGTGTCTATTATATCAATTAAGAATATGAGAAATGAAAGTTCTTATTTTACCTTTATCTATTTCTTCTTGATGATTTTCTTTATGCAGATCCAAGTTTCTGACCTATATTATTTTCTTTCTAAGAAACTTATTTTAACTTTTTAAATGTGAATGTGGTTTATAAAAACTCGTTTAATTTTTGTTTGACTGAGAAAGTCTATTTTTCCTTCACCTTTGAAAGGTAATTTCACAGGGTACAGATCACAGGTTAGTGGGGTATTTTTCCCTCAACACTTTAAATATTTCACTCTATTTTTCTCTTGCTTGCGTGATTTCTGAGATGACTTACTTCTTATCGTTGTTTCTCTACAAATGAATTATATTTTTTACTTTTGCCTCATTTCAGGTTTTTTTTTTCTTTATCAATTTTTCCTAAGCTTCTAAATGAAATACCTAGGTGTAGTTTTTTGTTTTGTTTGTTTCTTTGTTTTATCTGGCTGGTGTTCTCTGAGATCCCTGGATCAGTGATTTAACTTCTGACGTTAATTTGGCAACATTCTTAGTCATTATCATTTCAAATATCTCTTTTGTTCCTTTTTCTCTTTCTTCTTCTTCTAGCACTGCCATGATGGGTATGTTACATATACCTTTTGTAATTGTTCGGTGATCCTTAGATACTGTGTTTTCTTTGTTCCCTTTGCTTTTTGTTTTTTGAACATTCTATTGAGATTTCCTGTAACTCAGAGATTCCTTCCTCAGTCATTTCTAGTGTACTAGTGAGCCTAACACAAGCATTCTTCATTTTTGTTAATAGGGGTTTTCTCTCTTTTGATTGCTTTTGATTCTTTCTAAGGATTCCCATCTCTCTGCTTACATTGCATCTATTCTTGCATGCTCTCTGCTTTATCCATTAAAACCATTAGCATATTAAATATATTTGTTAAGATTTATAGTCTAATTTCGATATCCTGCCGTATTTGGTACTGATGCTTGTTGGGCGTCTTCTAAGTGTGTGTGTGTGTGTGTGTGTGTGTGTGTGTGTTGTTATTGCTTTGTTATTTATCTATTTATTCATGCCTTTTGGTGTGCTTTAAAGTGTTTTTTTTTTTTTGATAGCCTGATATGATGTACCAGGTAAAAGAACTGTTGCAAATAGTCTTTTAGGCCTATAAAAAATGGTGACATATGTCAGAAGTGAAAGTATTCTAGAGTGCTATAATTACATTTCAACATTTCAATGTCCTATGTCTCTGGACTGTGAACTTCGTGTTTCCCAACCTGCAAGTCAGTTATGATTTGATAATATTGTAGTAGTTTAGGATCTGGTTAACTTGTTTCCCTTGACCACAGGCCTTGTTAAGAACACAGTGCTCTGGCATATTTTGAAATGTATCTTCTTCCTTTCTTCTTATATGAATCAATTTTTCTTCGATATTTACTGTGGGAATCTGTTTGAGCTGCTTGCAGTAAATATCACAATATTATGGAGGCCCCTAATGACTAGGTCATACTGGACTTTTAACTTTTAGGCTTGTTCCACATCTAGCCCCCAACAATCTATCAATTACAATTCAGATTTTCTTACCCTTGCATTGGAGTCCTTGGATATTTTTACTCTAGTATTTTCTTTCTCTATGTTTGTCTTTCTGTCTCTCCAATTTTGGTGGCAGTTCTTTGCCCTGTGACATCACTTGTCTAGTCCCTTTGAATCTTTTTTTTTAATCAATATTTAACCTTTATAATATGCTTGCAATATACATTGAATACAGGAAATATTCTATTGTAATAATTTTAATATTCATTATCTCTACTTAATTAACTATCTGACTAAAAATAATTCATCAGACAACTACATCGGACAATGTATTAGTTTTTTATTATTTTCATAACAAATTACTACAAGTTTAGCAGCTAAATCATCCTTTTATTTTCCCACATTCCTATACAACAGGCACAGAATGCTCTGTTTTTCACAAGGTGAAAATCAGAAGTCAGCAAGGTTGTGCTTCTTCTTGAAGGTTCTGGGGATAAATCTACCACCAGGTACATTCAGGACACTGGTAGTATTTACTTTTATTGCAGCTTTGGACCAGAATTTACATTTGGTAGTGACCATTGGCTCAGGTCTTTCTCAGCTTCAAGTGGTCACCTACATTTATAATTCATGGTCTCTCTACTCCAGTTTTAATGACAGCAATCACTAGTCAACTCCCTCCTATGCTTTGACCATGTCTGATCTCCTTTTCTACTTTATGTCTCTTTCACCTTCCTCTTTCCAGCTCCCAGATGGTTCTGGGTTTCTCCTCTGCTTTTAAGTGATTCTGTGATTACATTAAGCACACCTGTATAATGTAGCATCATCTGTCTTTTTTACGGTCAACTAACTAGTAAATATAATATATATGCAGTGGCCCCTCACAGAAGAACCTAGATTAGTGTCTGACTGAATAACCAGGGGATAGAAGTTTTGTGAGAGAAGGAGTCATCTTAATAATTCTCCCTACAGCAAATGACAAATCATTTTATTCTTTACATTAAAATATCAGTGAATGATGTAATAAACCATTCTGACATAATGCAAAGAAAATTGATAGGTTGATTATGCCAGGTTGTCAAAAGATTTATGCAGATTAATACAATAAATAGTGGTGGCTGCAACTAGACATATTTTGACATTGTAATTAATGTGACATTGCATGTCATGTTAAGGAACAAGATTTATTTTTATAAAATTAGGCTTCATTTGTTTTCTGGAAATAATTGAAAAATTTTCAGGATTCAAATTTACATTTGCATTTCACAAATATATTTCCCATATTCTAAGTACACTTCTATAAGAAAAATGATTTTATCTAGAGGTTAATCTTACAAAATATGAAGCTATTTTTAAGCATTCTAAAGACCTTAATATTTAATTACTACTATCAACTTCATATGAAAACCATCCACCTTATCTCACTTTTGTAAGTAAATCTGGGCACCTAAAGAATTAATTGACTCTTCCAAGTTGACTCCTCCACACTGAGTCAATGACAAAAGAGAGATGACGTTTCTGTTCCCTTTCTTTAAATCCCATCTGGTAGACTATATTACTTTAGGACAATAAGTTCTTACTTATTATCTGAGCTTTCAGATAATGAAGTCCTTTTATTTCAAGTACTATAGAGGAGACAATTTTTGAAATTTGTGTTTCCTTAAAGCAAAGTCTTCAGAAAGTTAATGTAAACAAACAAACAGAAAAGTGTTCTACTTCTTGTTTTCATTAACCTTTGCTTAAAAGGAAATTGTGATGCACAAAAAAGCTTTAAAGGCCTCAGAGGACTTCTTAGATATTAGGACGTTTTACACATCACAGAGCTATTAAAGGCATCAATTTTACCATATAAAGCAATAAAGAATAAAAACATGATTAATTTCTCATGAAAATATCATCAGTTTTAGAAATGGACAAAATGTTCTAGGAAGCATTTTTAAATAGCCATTTCAAAAATAATTCAAGCTATTAATAAGCTAAAGTGCTGGAAGATTTATATTATGATAATAATATACTTTTAAATAACCCAATAATCACAACCAAAAAAAAAGTAATCATTTACTACTTATATAATTTGTGTATGGTACTCTCTACAGTCCTAATGATAAAATATATTTACAATTTTCCCCCAGAAATTATAGCACTGAGGTAGAGAACACATGAATATGAAAAATTTTAAAAAGGTATTAAAGTAGCTTGGGACCAATGGAGTGCAATTAGAGGAGAAAGTGGTGTGGCTCAGTTTGTTTAGAGCAGTGGTTCTCAAAGTATCGTCCTCAGACCATTAGTATTACCTAGGAACCTGTTGGACCTGCTGAATCAGAGCTTCTGGATGGTGTCTTAGTCATTTGTGCTTTTACAAATCCTTTAGATGATTCTAAGTGAAAGCGTGAGAATACCACTGTTCTGATGGATAGGAAGAAAATGAAAAAATTTGGAAAGCTATGAATGTATTTGGACAGATTTTGGAATTGATTTTTAAGACCTAGAGAAATTTAACTTAGAAGTTTTGGGCTGAAAATTTTTGAAGGTTATTTTGTATGATGGATTTTGGGGAGAGAGTATATGGACAGATAAAGGACACAGATACTTAGACTGACTTTCCTTAAAGTCACAACAAAAAAAGCAACTACAGGCCAATATCTCTGATGAACACAATACAAATTTCCTCAACAAAATATAAACAAACTGAATCCAACAATATATCAAAAAAAATTATTCACCATAATCAAGTAGGATTCATTCCTGGATAGCAAGGGTGGCTCAATACTCACAAGTCAATCAGTGTGATGCATCATATCAGTAAGAGAAAGGATAAAAATCATATGACCATTTCAATAGATTCAGAAAAAGCATTTGACAGAGTACAACATCCATGCATGATAAAACTCTCAACAAAGTAGGTTTAGAGGAACCATACCTCAACATAATAAAGAACTTACTGAAAAACCCACAACTAACATCATATTCAGTGGGGGAAAAACTGTGAGCTTTTCCTCTAAGGTCAGGAATAAGACAAGTAACTCTCATCACTTTTATTTAACATAGTACAGGATGTCCTAGTCAGGCAATCACATAAGGAAAAGGAATAAAAGGCATCCAATAAAGAATAAGTAAAATTCTCACTATTTTCAGATGACATATATAGAAAATCCTAAAGATTCCACCAAAAAACCCCTACTAGAACAAATAAATAAATTCAGTAAATTTGCAGGATATGAAATCAATGTTGTATTTCTATATACTAATAATGAAGAAGCAGAAAAGAGAAATCAAGAAAACAATTCCATTTATAATTGCACCAAAGGAAAAAGAAAAGAAAGAAAACACCTAGGAAAAAACTTAACCAAAGAGGTAAAAGACCATGCTCTGGTTTCTCTTCAGATCAAATAAATCTTTCGCCTTTTACAAAGAGGTAAAAGACCTGTACTCTGAAAAACTATAAAACAATAATGAAAGAAATTAAAGAAGATGCAAAGAAATGGAAAGGCATTCCATTCTCATGGATTGGAAAAACAGATATTGTTAAAATTTCTATACTACTGAAAATGTACATATCCTATTAAAAACATTCATTCTGAGGAAGAGGGAGATGAAACACATGATATTGAAAAGCATTTCTGAACAAGTGATCCATGTTAGACAATTGAAATTTTTGATTTAATCTGTCTTGAAGTTATTGTTTCTTTGGAAGGGTAATTTGCTGTTAAAATGCAGAATTGATGCTTGCTACTACAGTTAAAATGGCCTACCCTTCAAGACAATCCCAAGCAGGCTCTGTGCTGTCAGCTGTACTGGATCTGATTTCAAGAACCCTGAGATCATGACCTGAGCCGAAATCAAGAGTCAGACACTCAGCTGACTAAGCTACCCAGGTGTCCCTAGAAATTCTTACATATATGTTCAGTGTTTTATCAAAGTACTTAATATTATTAACCTAGCATCAGAAAGATCATTTTGTGTGAGTTATTAGTTGCTGTTGAGCCAGCTGTGTGTTGACAATTGTTTTTTTTTTTTCTAATGTGCAGTACATACAAGCTAACTGGTCATACCATAATCCAAATAATTTAGTATACAACTACTATAAAGCAGACTTGGGGAACTTGTGCAAAATTTCAAAGCAAAAGTTCCTCCAGAAACATTTTTAAAAGTGAACTTTCTGAAGCATCTTCAGAAAGCTGAGAGCATATTCTTTGAGATATCACTTTAATATTGTGTTTTATTTTAGAACAATCTTAAAAGATATAAACATTATATGGATAGCTAAATCTCTAGCATGTAACTGTCACAAGATTCCAGGGCCAGTATTTGCATTTGTAGTTGCAATAAAACTGGCATAAACAAGCTGGTAAGAAATAAGTTGAGGAGGATTTACTATGTAAATGATAACCGCCATGCCAAGTGAAGCAGAATGAACTCAAAGGACACTGCTCAAAAAGATCTTCCAAATTGTCCAAAGACAAATGGCATTGAAATATGGAATATAAAAGAACATGAAAAAAGCCACTAATACCAATCATCAAATGTTAAGCAGAAATTTAGTCAAAGCACATGTAAATGGCCTATGCCTTAGGGGCATAATAACAGTTAATATTTATTGAGTGATTTTAACATGACAGGTGCCAAGAATCGTTCTAAATAGTTAACATAGATTAGCTCACTTGACTTTAACAAAAATTCTATGAAGCAAGCTCATTTACTATCCCAATTTTACTAATAAGGAATCAAAGACACAGAAAGAAAAGACAACATGCCTAGGGTCACACAACTAAACAGTGAAACGAAAACTAGAAATGGAGAAATGTTTTTCCAACATATGTAATCTTAACTACCATGCAATGTGTGGTGTGTGTGTGTGTATGTATTTACATATTTATTTATAGAAAACGTTTCAATGATCACTGATACTCAAGAGTAATTTATGGGAAGTTTATTCAACAGTAGAAGCACTTGAAATTAAGAATTTTTGCACTTATTTTCAAAAACAAAAACTAAATTTTATTCTGGAGTGAAATGGGGAGATCACAGATGAGAGCAGAAATATTTTTCATATTCATACCTTTAGCCAATATATAGCCATTCACCAAATGGTATTGAAAAATCCAGTGACTATTTACTTTTTTGTATTGAAAAAGCTGGAAATAATGAAAGTTAAATTTCAAAGGGGATATTTTCTGTGAACTTAAAGACAATATAGGATCCTGATTTACTTCAATTTTTCTTTTTTGACTAGGTGGGTAACATCAAGTTTTATTTCATAATATGATTTCTTTAAAAGATATGTCATAAGTATAATACTTCCTTTTATGACTTTAAAACATTCAAAACAATAGCATCAATAAAATCTGTGTGAACATATACATAAATGTATGTGCTCTGACTATATCCAAACCATTCTTTTATTAACAATAAATATTGTTTCTATATTTAATTAAATATATGATTTAAAATATTTCATTTTAATAGTTTATGATATATATTCTAATACTGTTTTTTTCTGGACTAACATTGAAGGAACATTAAACTATAAATTAAAAAAGCCACATAACTGGTATTATATTATTGAAATACTTTCTGCAATCACAAAAGGAATCATTAAGTGTCTATTTCATGAAAGACACATATTAGAAAATGATTTGCTACAGAAAAATTTTTGAGGTAGTCTCAGTTTAAAACGACATTCTATTTACAGATAAACATTACTTAAGCATAATTCAGCATATTATATCTAAAAAATAAAGTATAATAAAATCCTTCTAAGTTAATTAAAAATAAGCAATACAAAATGAATATTATTTTGTAAAAAATATCAAATGCCATGTTGCTACTCACTAGAAGAAAAGCACATTAAAAATTTTTAGAAATCAGGGGTGCCTGGGTGGTACAGTCAGTTGATTTTGGCTCTGGCCATGATCTCACAGTTTCATGAGCTTGAACCCCATGTTGGGCTCTGTGCTGACCCTGTGGAGCATGCTTGGGAGTCTTTCTCTCTCTCTCTCTCTGTCATTTCCCCCACCCCTGCCCTGCTTGCACTCTCTCTTTCAAAATAAATAAACAAAAAATTATTTAAAAAGTGAAAATCATAGTACAATCAGATACTAATGTTATTTAAGAAGAACTTTTTTCTAAATTCTCAAGATTCACATAAATAGGCAGATACAGAGACATAGACTGTAAGCACGTTGTAAAAATGAACCACCAATATTTAGCATTAAGTTTTTAGATGTATGATTTATTGTTCTTTCTAGAAATGTGCATGTTTTAGAAATCATAACTGCTTTAAATACTGAGGATATAATTTTAACACAAGGGACTTAAATCATTTTTATTAAACCAACTATTTTCTATAGTTTCTCTCAAGCTACTTAAAACAAACAACATAGGCACTTAGTAGTCAATAGATGTCATAACTACTCTATTCATTATACATTTTGGGTGATATAAGAGGCCAAATTCCTTTCTGTGCTATTATGTGAAAATATTTTATATTTAAAGAAAATAAAGAGATCAAATGCCAGTTTATTCCCATCTGAAGGATACTCCAAGAGAGTTAATAGCTTTATTTTATGTAGCTGCCTTTTATTATTTAACTTTATAGTACATTTAAATCATTTATAGAAATGTACATATCCTATTAAAAATATTCAGTCTGAGGAAGACGGAGATGAAACATGTGATATTGAGAAGCATTTCTGAACAAGTGATCCATGTCAGCCAATTGAAATATTTGATTTAATCTCTCTTGAAGTTATTGTTTCTTTGGAAGGGTAATTTGCTGTTAAAATAGAGAAGTGATGCTTGCTACTACAGTTAAAATGGCCTTCCCTTCAAGACCCTTAGGGAAAATAGATGAAGGATACAGAAGTGTTTAAGCTGGTTCTTATTGTTTCTATTGGAGTTTTAACATTTACGTGTTTTTATTGATCTGAGGTTTATTAAATAAGTCTAGTAACTTAGGATCGTACAATGATTTATCCCTGTAATCTTTATATAGTGTGAGAATCCCTGGAGAATATTTCTATATTATACAAATAAAATTCTTAATAATCTGCTTTGTTTCAATATTTCATATATTTTAATTTTAAAAGATAATTAAAATCTATATTTTTATGCTGAAATGCATGATTAAAGATGAATATTAGTTTATCTCACCAAGACATTACAGAAAATGTGTAAAACAATTTATTTTTGTGACACACACTGTAAACTAGGTATCCTATGTACATTCTTGATTTTCTCCTTGATAACACTGATTTTAAGGGAGGAGCAATGTACTCCCTCCCTTGCATCTCCTTGCATCCTGGGTATCTATTTCCTATTACTTCTGGAAATCTCCTGGAGCTCTGCTTAAACTTGTTTTCCCAATAGAATCAAATAACAAAACTTCCCTCATCCTCTCTTCTTCCTAACCTAAAGATAGACCTAATTTGTGGAGCTGAAGCAGATTCCAGGAAGCAAGCATGAGGATAAGAATCATAGAAATGTCGGTCTTAATATTATTGAATCATTCAATCATTTCTGCTTCCTTGGGATAGGATGTATGTAAATTTTGACTATGGATCTATTTTCTTTCTTCTTTAGGGCTTTACTGAGGTATAATTGACAAATCAAATCATAAGACAAGTGTACAATATAATTTAATATTCATACACATTGTGAAAGGATCCCTCCCATCTAGTTAACTAACATACCCATCATCTCACATATTTATCTCTGTGTTGAGAACATGTAAGTTCAACTTTCTTAGTATACTTAATTATAAAATAGAGTGTTATTAGCTACAGTCACCATATTATACATGACACCCTCAGACATATCTTCCAGCTGAAAGTTTCTACACTTTGACCAACATCTCCCTATTTTCCCCATGCCCCAGCCCCTGGAAGCCACTTTTCTTCTCTCTTGCTCTCTCTCTCTCTCTAGTTTAAGTTTATTTTAAATTTCACATGTAGGATGTAATCTGTAGTACTTTCTCTCTATGTTTTTACTTAGCATAATGCCCTAAAGTCCATCCATATTGTAGCAAAAGATGGAATTCCTTCTTTCTAGTGAGTGAATATTCATCTGTGTATGTGTGTGTATACACACACACACACACATATATATATATATACATACTTATATGCAATATTTTTTATACATTCATCTCTGACAGATTTTTAGTTTATTTCCATATGTTTGCTATTATGGACAATGTTGTAATGACATAGGAAGCACAGATATGTCTGTGATACCCTATTTTTCATTTCCTTTGGACATGTACCCAGATGTGGGATTACTGGATGACAGACATATTTTTACCTTTTTAGGAAACCTCTATACTATTTTCCTATTCACTATTACATAGTGAATGCATGATTAGTGGTTGTCAGAGGTGGAATGGGTGGGAAAGAGATGAATAGACAGAACAGAGAATTTTAAGGCAGTGAAAATGCTCTAATATTATAATTGTGGATAAATGTCAGTATATGTTTGTCAAAATCCATAGAATATACAATACCAAGACTGAACCCAAAAAATCTATGGACTTTTGTATATCAATGTAGGTTCATAATTGTTTAAAAATGTGCAATTCTTGGTTCGCCTGGGTGGCTCAGTCAGTTAAGTCTCTAACTTAGACTGAAGTCATGATCTTGCAGTTTGTAGGTTTGAGCCCACGTCAGACTCTGTGCTGACAGCTCAGAGCCTGGAGCCTGCTTCAGATTCTGTATTTCTTTTTCTCTCTGCTCCTTCCTCACTCACATTTTCCCTCTCTTTCCCCCTCAAAAATAAATAAATAAATTTTTTAAAATGTGAAATTCTGGTGAGTAATGTTGAAAACAGGAGAGGTTGTACATATGTGGGGCAAAGCATATATAAATACTCTTTTGTACCTGTCTCTCAATTTTATTGTAAACCTAAAGTTGCTCTAAAAAATAAAGTCTTAAAAATTAATATTTAAAGGATGCTTAGGGTCCTAACTCAATATTCTGAAAACTGTCCCAAGCAAAATAAGCATCTTGTCTGCCTTTCCTGCAGAAACTATAACTCAAGATAATTAAATATTTGATGATAGAAATTCTTTTTAATGCAAAATTCTAGTTAATAAATACCAAAGGTATGATGGATTACACTATCACCATTTGCAGCACTTAAGGAAACAGTGGATCTTGGCCATATTGTTACTGGCTGCTAACACCAATAAATATTTGGGGGAAACATAATAGATGATCTATCCTGGACACACCTGAACCCAAAGGACAATCCTACAAACACAAAAAGAAATATGTCAATATTATGTTTCCTGATGTAACAGAATAGGAAATACAGAGCACTATTTATAAAGTATTCTTGCCCAAAAGTCAGTATGAATTTGATCAAGTCTTAAGATCTAACTGCCAGTTAAAAGCAAGTATAGGAGAGGAAGGAACATGCAAATGACAACAATTTGAAGACATCAGCAAAACCAGGGTGTGAAACATTCTATAGGACAGAAGTCTTGATTTAGTCACTAAAGGAATATCAGAGTTTAAAAGGGACCTGAAAGATATACCCATCAGTTTTGGACTTTATACGGTTCCTGATTTAAACAATACCCTAAAATAAATAGACAGACAACAAATTATTTAATTAGTTTCTCTGAGATAAACTGAGAAGTCTCACCAATGACTGGGTAGTCCTTATTAGGGTATAAGTTAATTCTGAAATTATCAATAATTTCTTGCAGACCTCTTGTGACCCTTGAAAACCCATCTATTGATGTAGTAACCAGTTCCATGAAGATAGCACAAACTTTTGTACAAAACAGATGAACACAGGGACAAGAAGAAGAAAAAAAGGAAAAGAAGAAGAAAAAATAGGAGGTAAACCATAAAAGAGACTCTTCAGAGAAGAAACTGACAGTTACTGAAGGGATGGTGGGGGGTGGATGGGCTAAATGAGTGATGAGTATTAAGGAGAACACTTGCAGAGATGAGCACTGAGTTTCATAAGTGAAGAACCACTAAATTCTATTGCTGAAACTAATATACTAGATGTTAACTAGTTAAAATTTAAATAAAAACCATGAAACATAAAACAAAACAAAACACAACACAACTTTGTACAAAGATCATCTGACAGTGACTTGCCCCAGGATGTAACAGTTATCTAGGTCTTCTCCAGGACTTCTCTGATATCACACTCCACGAAAATACAGAGCTCAGCAGTGGTGGAGTTGGTGGTGGAGTGTTAAGGCCCATGTGTTCAATCTTTACAATAGTTAAGGGAAACTAAATGATAAATATTTCTTTGGGGCTCCCTTGATAATCAGGCCTTAAATTCATTATACATGGCTCTTCAGAAGGTACCACAAGATTGACCATCATCTTGAAGGTACCATGGGATTGACCAACCCTGTGTTTTTTTTTTTTTTTCATATATTAATATTTCCTGATATTTACTCTTGAACTCTAGAATAGCTTACCAAATAAAGGCCTTATTCACAAGAGTTTACATTAGGGTTTAATTTTAAGAAAACCCAGTTAAAGATATGACATGGTGATTATGTTTAAAAAGGGACAGAGTGAATCCCTGTCCTGTAGGATCTGTGAGGTCTTTGTGGATGACATTATATGTTGTTTAAGATTTGCTAGTACAGTAATTCACAAGGGAAATTAAACACACCAAAGAAGGACTAGATGAAAAAGATTGGCATAAGTTAATAAATGTTGAAATTGGGTAATGAATACATGAGACTGGTACTATTCTTCTCACTTTTGTGTATGAATATTTTGAAAAAATTAAAAAGTCAAAGATATACAGCAACTCTGCTGTTTATCTTTGTTCTGATCTTTTCCCTAGTGTAAAATAGTGATTCTCAGTTTGGGGTGACTTTTGCCCCACATAGGGAACATCTGGCAATACATGGAGACATTTTTGAATGTCACAACTTGGAGGAGTGTATGCTACTGACATCATTGGGGTAGAAGCCATGGATGCACCTAGTCACCTCCAGAGACACAGGATAACCTCCAGCCCCAAATAGCAATAGTACAATGTTGAGATACTCTGGCAGCACCGTCATGCAAACTGAGGGCTCGTAGTATCTAAGCCCTATTTCTTCTCATTTTTAATGATTTTTTCCATTCATTGCTCCAGCTTATTGTTCACATGATTTGTAGAATCCCTTTGCAGTTATTAACCCTTTGCATTGCAGAGAAAATAAAATCAATACAAGTACACTTTAAGAAAAATTTTAAAAGCAAACTATTTATTTTTTAGCAAGGGTAAAGCTCGATGTTCTTATTTTTAAAAACCATTTAATTTTAATATATATGAGGGTAGTATAGTTTCCTCTAACTCTATACTGTGTACTATTTAAAGTATTTATGAAACTAACACGTATGACCAAAATAATAGAAAAGGCAGGGAGACTGTAGGACCTTCTAAAATTCCAGTATCAAAAAACCAGTAAAATGTTTTATTAAAGATTAATAAATTTACAAAAGTATATTTTATCTCTAAGGTAGCCAATAAAAGAAAAAGAGTACACCATCATAAGTTAACAGATGGGAAAGGAAATAATTATACAAAATCGACCTGGAATTCTTGGAGAGTAAACCTTTTTTTTTTCTATCTCTAAGTGTATAGTGGTAAGTGTATGTGTGTGGGAGGGTATGTGTGTTTGCGTGCACACACATACATATGTTCTCAGTCATAGAATCCAGCTAATAAAATCAATAGCATTCCATCATTTTCTATGATGCCTAGGATGTGTAGATGTAATCAGAAGGTAATCGGAAATGTAAAACAAAAACAAAAACAAAAAACTTTCCTTCAGCAGATATCAAGTAGTAGAGGAATAATTCAAAAAAGGTTAAGCCTTGTCACGTCTTGTAGGAGGTTTTGAATAAAAATCTTTCCAGAAAGCATGGCTAATTTAATTTAAAATTAAAATCCTGACTCTTTATTGACCCCCTTATTCTAAAACAGATGAACTAAGACTTAACGGATTTTTTAAAGTTAATTAGAATCTAATTTAAACTGCACTCCCACTCCCAGAAGGGAACATTTTACAGGTGTAACAGATGAATTACTACTAAATATTTCATAGCATACTAGAAGTTTCTTAAAATTTATGAATATGTATAATAGGTCAAGTTTCTTGCTCTTACTCCATTTGTCAAGCTAGGAGATATAAATCACTTAAATCAATCAAATTGAAGTGAAAAAGTTGATAGCCAAACATATCTTGAACATAAGGCAGCACATAGGTGAAGGAAATCTATAAAAATAATCCAAGATTCAAAAAGGATCTTTATATTTGTCAAGCATAAATATCATCCAACAGACAAATTTGTTATAATAATCCCTGAGAAGTGTTAACATTTTTACATTAAAACATGAGGCATCAAATTCTAGTTTGGAGCTGTTCTAAACTGTTATATATTAATAATATTGTATAGTTCTAACTTTTTTATACTATTCTTTTTCCAATCCATATAGAACATCTTTCCTTTACCTCATGACAGCCCATCACATGTTAGTTTATACTGAATACTTACTAAGCCAGACATAATTCTGACAGCAATCTATTCAAGTATTTCTACCTTATAAGTTAGGCATTGTTTTTAGGAGAGAAAAAGAAGGCACAAAGAGGCTAAGTTGTGCATGGTGTTAACCATTTAATCTGATCAATTAATCACTAGTTGATTCTGGAGTCCTATTCATATCTACACTCCGGTTCCAGGGTCTGAGACTTTAAGTACTAGGCTTTATTGCACCTCATTTCAGTAAATCATTTCCCAGATCAAATCCTGGGAAGCTTCTTCTACTTTTCTAGTCTAAAGGAAATCGTATACTTTTTTTTCTGCCCATTTAGCCATTTATTTATTTTAGACAAGAATTTTTGACTTATTTATTAATATGTATAAACAAATCAAGCTTTGAAATTTTCCAATTATTCATCCCAATTTTATTGAGATTAATTGACATGCATTACTGTATAAGTAAAGCATACAGTATAATGGTTTGATTTATATATATTATGAAATGATTACCACAATAAGTTTAGTCTCTATCAACTCCTACAGATATAATAAAAAGAAATGATTTATCAGAAATAAACACAACATACTTAATGCAATATCTTGTTATATTCTGAACTTTAAACAACCCATTACACCTATTTATGTTCTATATCCATTCCATCTTTTAAAAGCTCATCTTGCCCCTGCCAAATAATGTCCATTCCAAAAACACTTCACTTTTGAACAAAAATTACATAATAAACTAAGATGATGTGGGAAACTGTCATAAATATACTGAATTCACTCGAAGTCCTATTTTCTGGTATATTCCCATTGCAAGTCCATGATTTTTCTCTTCTTTAGTGTACCCAACTTTCCTCATTAAACTTCTATCCACATGTGCAGGAGGATACTATCCACCTTCCTCCCATCAACTGAATTCACTCATGGATCTTAGTGATGGAGAACATGGAGCCATTATTTGTTTCATGGTGAAATTAAAGGGTTATATTTTTTAATATATAATTCAAAAGTCATGAAATTCATCCATATAAAATGCACACTATAAATATTTTTAATATCACAAGCATGTGCAACTATCACCTTAGCCAAATTTTCATTATCTTAAAAAAAAAAAACTATAAATATTGGCTGTCATCCCTTTATCTTTCTACTCCACTCCACAACCTAAGAAACCATGGATCTACTGTATGTATAGATTTCCATAATCTGGACATTTCATATGAATGGAATTATATAATATGCTGTCTTATATAACTAACTTCATTCACTTAGTATCACGTCCTCAAGTTTCATGTATCACACCGTAGCATGTGTCAGTACTTCACTCCTTTTATGACCAAAAAAATATGCATTATATTGATATGCTAAATTTGGTTATCTGTTCATTAGTTCATGGACATCTGGGTTATTTCCACCTTTTAGCTATTATGAATTATGTTTCTATAAACATTTGTGTACATGTTTTTATGTAGACATGTTTTCTTTTCTCTTTGGTAATATCTAGTAGTGTGTTTTATGAGTCATCTGGTAACTCTTGTTTAGTAGTTTGAGAACTACCAGACTGTTCCCAAAACTGCCTATAAATTCCCACCAGCAGTGCATGAGAGTTCCAATTTTCCCATGTCTACACCAACACTTGTAATTATATAACTTTTTCATTCTAAATATGTAGAGTACATCTCCATGACCTTGAATTTAACAAAGAATTCTTAGACATACATCAAAAGCATAAACAACAAAAGAAAAAAAATAGCCTGTACTTCATCAAAAGTAAAAATTCTGGGGGCATCTGGGTGGCTCAGTCAGTTAAACATTCAACTTTGGCTCTGGTCATGATCTTGCAGTTGGTGAGTTTGAACTCCATGTCAAGCTCTGCACTGACATCTCAGACCCTGGAGCCTGCCTCAGATTCTGTGTCTCCCTCTCTCTCTCTGCCCCTCTGTCCCTCCCCCCATCTCTAAAGTAAATAAACATTAAATTAAAAAAAATAAAAACTTCTCTTCTTCAAAGGATACCATCAAGAAAGAAAAAGACAACCCACAGAATGGAAAAAAAAATCTGTAAATCATATATCTGATAAGGGACTTGCATCTAGAATATATAGTGTCCTTGCAACTCAATAATACAATATAACACATTTTTTTTTAAAAAAGCACTATATCAGAATAGATATTTCTCCAATGAAGACATATAAACTATCAGTAAGCACATGAAAGGATGTTTGACATCACTAGTTACCAGAAAAACGCACATCAAATCCAGAATGAGATACCAGTTCCCACCATTAGAATGGCTAGAATCTAACAACCTGTGACTTTGGGTTGAATTACCATTTTAATTTTTGTTTTCTATATGTCTGTTTTTTCTGTTCCTCTACTCTTCCTTTACTGGTTTTTTCTCTCTTTTTTTTCATTAAGTGGGTATTTTATCTTTTTTAAAGTTTTTATTTATTGATTATGAGAGGGAGCGAGCACAAGCAGGGGAAGCACAGAAAGACAGCGAGAGAGAATCCCAAGCAGGCTCCATCTGCTGTTATCAGTGCAGAGACTGATGCAGAGCTCAAATTCATGAACCGTAAGATTATGACCTGAGCCAGGATGAAGAGTTGGACACTTAACTGACTGAACCTCTCAGGCACCTCTTAACTGGGTATTTTCTAATGTAGCATTTAAATTAATGATTTTCCACTATATTTTAGGTTATTTTACTTGTTGCTATAGCATTTACAATTATAAACCTCCTAATTTACCATAATTAACATCAAATATGCTAGCTTAATTCCAATGATTTTAGAAATATTATTCCTAAATATTATTCTATCCTTTTGTGATGACATTGTTAAGCATATTATAAATATTAACATTACAAGCTAAACATTACATTATTATTATTACTTTTCTTTTAAAAAAAATTTAATACTTTATTTTTGAGACAGAGAGAGACAGAGCGTGAGCAGGGGAGGGTCAGAGAGAGAGGGAGACACAGAATCGAAACAGGCTCCAGGCTCTGAGCTAGCTGTCAGCACAGAGCGCAATGTGGGGCTTGAACCCACAAACTGTGAGATCATGACCTGAGCTGAAGCCAGACACTCAACCGACTGAGCCACCATATCAGTAGTCTTTTCCTTAGACTAATACAGCTTAGCCCATTACAGCTTTGCTCCCATCCACCACCTTTGTGCTGGAATTGACAAGTATACTACATACCAATTACATTTCTAGATGTTATAAGGCACAGATATGTGTGTGCATATCTATATCTATATCTTTATCTATCTATATATAGTAAAATTTTATTGTTTGGTATGTATACTTTTATATGTATAATTTTGTATTTTTGTAAATTACTTTTTAAATCATTTAAGAGAAAATATGCATTTATACTGTCTCTTATAAATACGTATTTAACTTTACAGATGCTCTTTTTTGTGTTTGTGTGTAGAATCTAATTATAGACAGGGTTCACGTGCTTTCATCCTAAAAATTTCCCTTTAGTATTCCTCGCAAGATGAGTATGCAAGCAACAGATTCTTTCAGTTTTGATTGTTTTGAAAGTTTATTACACTTCATTTTGAATGATAACACTTCTGGATTTAGGATTTTTGACTGTTGTTTTTTTGTTGTTGTTGCTGTTTTCTGTGTATTTTTTTCCCATGAGCACATTGAATATGTTATGCCACTACTTCTGGCTTCTATATTTCTCCTGAGAAGTCTACTGTTAATCATATTGGGATTTTATTTGAAGTGAAATTCATTTTCCTAGCACTTCTTTCAAATTTTCTCCTTGTTTGGGACATTCAGAAATGTTACTAAGATGGCACTATAGATCTATTTGCATTTCTGTCATTGGATTTCATTAAGTTCCTCAATGTGTAGGTTATTGTTTTTCAGTAATATTTGGAGAAATTTTATACTTATGCCTCAGATATATTTTCTGCTCCTTTCTTCTCCTGGTGGTACTTGTATTATGACTATGCTTCTGTGCTTAATGTTATCTTGCACTTCTCTGAAGCTATGTTTATTTCTCTTCATTACTCTAAAAAACTTTTCTTCAGCTTACAAACTATTGCTGTATCTTCAAGTTCACTAATTCTTTTTGTTTTTCTTTTTTAATATTTATTTATTTTTGAGAGAGAGACAGAGCATGAGCTAGGGACAGGCAACGAGAGACACACACCAGAATCTGAAGCAGGCTCCAGGCTCTGAGCTGTCAGCACAGAGCCTGATGCAGGGCTCAAACCTGTGAACTGCAAGATTATGACCTGAGCTGCAGTCCAACCCTTAACCGACTGAGCCACCCAGGTGCCCCAAACATTCACTGATTCTTTGCACCGCCAGTTAAAATCTGTTAAGCCTCCAGTGAATTTAAAAATTTCAATTGTAGTTTCAAATCCAGAATTTCCATTTGCTTTTTCTTACACTATATATTTTTTTGATATGCTCTCTTGGACTTGACAAGATTATCATAACTTCCTAGCATTTGGGGCTTCTCACAGCAGTTTCTGTTTGTGTTTTGCTACATGGTCATATTTTCCTGTTACTTTGCACGCTTTTTCCAGGGGTAAACTGGACATTTTAGGTAATATATTTTACCTAATATGTTATATATTAATATAATTTTAAATATAAATGTATACTTCTTCCCAGGGGCTTGTTATTGTTATTTGCTTGTTTATGTGGTTAGCAACTGGCTGGATTGTTTTAGTGAAGTCTGTTTACTTCCACAGTCTGAAGCTTTGATGCTGCGCCTTAGGGATGCACAATTTTGGGTATACTCATGCTATCCTTGAGATGGTATTATTGCTGGTAGTATTCCCTTCTTCTCTTTCCCTGACTGCACCCAGCTGCTAAACTTCACATGGCCAACTGACTGCTTTATTATTTTCAACATTCCCTGAGGCATAAATTGCTACACAAACTAACCCAATCAAATTATGCATCCTCAAAAGGAATAGTTTCTGAGATCAGCGTTTGATGTTTATTGTAAACCCAGGAGTGTTTCTCACAAATGTCGTATTCCCTGTTCTTGTCTACAAAGTAGCCGGCCTACAGTCTAGTCTGCATGCTCATAGAATACATGAATCGCCTTCTGACTGTCTTTGTCCACTACCTCTATGACTCTAGCAAGTCCCCTTAGGCTTGAATTTTTCCATGCTCTGTTGAAAATTAACTTCATTTCATTTGGTAGAGATGAATGGCTGTTTCAGGGCCTTTTTCTCAATGCAGGTAAAAGATTTGAGCAAGGGCTCTAGAGCGAGAGGCAAGGACACTATCAAGCTTCTCTCTGAGAGACATCCCCACTTTAATTGCTGAGCACTTGGTGGACAGTCGGACAGAGCTAGTGTTCCTCTCAGCTTTCCTTTCTTTGCATACGACCACCACTTCACAATCTGTAGCAATCACAATTGGGGCTACAGTATTTTTAGCATGTTGTACCCACAGCAGAGCTTCCAATCCATGAGAGAGGTCTGGAAAGAAGAGAGGCTCCATCTCTGGATCACAGATGCCCAAGACAGCCTCAGCAACAAGTAGCTGGAGACCGGATAAGAAAGGCTGATGTCCTGCTTCTCCCAGGAAGAAAATTCTCTGAGTGGGAGCTCAATAGACAGGGAGACTTATTTTCTTAGGTACATCAGCTTGGAGTATCTCTGCCTCGCTGAGCTGGAAGGAGGCAAGAGGTCAATTTTGATCAAATGCCACACACTTCTGCTTTTCTTACTAAATTTTCACAGACTTTCTTGAGTGGGTATTTCTTCATTTACTATGTACCTTTAGGACCATTTGAAGAGGGTTTTGATGATTTTTTTTTATAATTTTCACCAGTTTCACTGGACAGCATGTCAGTGGAACCTCATACAATGTCATGTCAGAAGCTGATGTCTTAAATGACATAAAATAACAATGATTTTCCCATTTCACCTGAATCAAACTTTCTCCACTCTGAGAACCAAGGACAAATTCCAATCATTGACCCATATGTACTGAATGCCTAAAATAGTTAGGCAAATTTCTCTATCTTCCCCAGGAACTTGGTGAACTACAAGGTGTGGTTACCTATTTCTTTTCCCTTAGAAGTTTATATGATTCCTTTCTTTAGGTCCTCCAAATAGGTATTGCTTTTGTGTGAAGTTGGCACAGAATGCCAGTTCCCTCCCTAACCAAATCCAACCAAAGAAACAAGAAAAATAAAATAAAATTTGAGTGAAGACAAAAAAAAATGCTACAGTTCCCATGTTATATCTCATAAAAAGTGATTGATATGTATAAAGGGTAAAAGAGAAAATTAACTTTATAAGAAAAATAGGTAAACCATGTTTACTTTTGGAAGGCAGTAAATAAGTTAGTTTGCAATGGATAATTCCATTCTTAAAAATCATTCTTAAAAAATGGGTATGACACTGCCTATGAAGACAAACTTGCTGAATGAGTGTATAGATTTTGTGACTGTTTTAGACATAACACTGTATTTTTTATTATGTAAAATCTTTTATCCTGACAAATCACTCAAAAAATAAATAAGATGTATTGATTTCTATAACCAGAAAGTCCAGAGTTACTATAGGTTTGCACTTTTACTTGATTCAGAGGTTCAATTATATTTGGTTCCTTTTCATGTTCTTATAAGATTTTTTATGATGTCAGCTAATTTCTAAGTCCAGCTTCCTTCTTTCCTCTTGGTAGTAACTTGATTAGTAGTTTCATGCCTCACAAAAACACATCAAGTCAGAGAGGTAGATGCGGCGGGTGGGGTGTTGAGAGGGCAGAAAGAGAGAAGGAAAAGAGTTTCTCCTCCAGAATCATTCAGAAAATATATTTTTTTCTTTTTCATTGGTACAAATTCAATGAAAAGTTTCCTCCAGAAGCTTTTCCTTCTTTCTCTGCATTCTATATATCTTTTTGACTTATAGCTGATTTAAAGTTTGAGATTTTGTGAGTAAGGAAACGTTTCCTCTATATTTTAACAGCAGCTAGCCAAAAGATTAAGACACAAAACATTTTTATTGGCAGAATATACTAGAATATTTTCTAGACATTTTAAATTAGATTTATCACTTTTGTATTTTAAAAAGTTAGGGATTATCAAGATTTCAATACAATGTAATTAATGAATACAGTATTGAAATTGATTCCAGAAATGTTAAAATTAATCATCTATTTATTCCATTTAATTTTACAATAATTTTAAAAATATTAATTTATACTCAAAATATATGATGAGATACTGGCATATACTTTTTTCTTTCATTTTATACATTTTTTATTGTTTGACTCATTTACAATGATTATCTTCATATTTAATACCTATTCTTATATAATAGTTTCATAATTTCTAAAAACTACTATTTGTGTATGAGGGGGGAAGGGAACCACAGACACTAAGGAGATGGGTAAAAAATAATTAAGCTACAGCAGGCTTTCTCAGCCACAAAACTACTGGCATTTTGGACCAAATAATTATTTGTGGGTTTTTTTTTGGGGGGGAGGGGTGGTTCCAATGCACTGTAGAGTGTTTAGCAGCACCCCTGGCCTCTACCCACTAGATGCTGGTAGCACATCCTCCCTATTCCCCATCAAATCATGACCATCTAAAATGTTCACAGACATTGTCACATTTTCCTACAGGGCAAAAATGTCCCCACATTCTACCCACCATCACACTGGGAATCACTGAATTAAGAAATCAAATATTCTGAAATGCTTTCTCTACTTCGTCAATCAGAATTAGAATTTCCTGCACTTGACCCCGAATGGTATCAATTAGTAGTCATTTCATTGTTTGTCTCCAGTAGACTGTGAACCTCTTCAAGGCTGGTGTTTAGGTTGGTTAAATAGTTGTCTTTTGGACTGTGTTCCTCAGAGTGTTGACTGAGACAACCATCATCAATAGCACCTGATCAGGTGTTTAACAATTATTGAATGAATGCATAAATGAAATATCATTTTCATTTAAAAATTTTTGTAAAAGTATTTATTTTGAGAGAGACAGTTACAGTGTGAGTGGGGAGGGGCAAAGAGAGAGGAGACAGTAAATCCCAAGCAGGCCCTGTGCTACCAGTGCAGAGCCAGATGTGGGACTTGAACTCATGAAACCACAAGATTATGACCTGAGTGGAAACCAAGAGTCGGACGCTTAACTGAGAATTTTATCATTTTTCTATGAAAAATGTCCACTCTTTATCTTCACATTTTTCTGCATGAGGATCCTTAAAAAAGAGTCACAGTGATTTCAATGATTTTAGGAACAGGCCACACTCTAACACCACAGTATGGATTTTTTAAATTCAAGATTGACAGCTATGAGTTTTAGAAGACGTCCTTAGGCTTTTTGTCCAAATTACTGCCAGTTTATCTGGTTGCCATTTCTTGGTACACTCAACCATCAACACCTGCTAGGAGGCCACAAACTGGAATTTGGATGCATGTTTTCCCACACGCTGCTGTCTCTTCCAAACTGAAGCCATGATGATCAGTCACAGAGGCAGTTCTGGGTTAGCAATACAGCAGCTTTAACAAAGCAGAGGGCCCAAAGCAGAGGAGCTTTGTGTGGATGTCTGTACTTTAAAAACCTCAACTACAACTTGAAATGATGTTTGGCATCCATAAGCCTTCTACCTGTTTCACAGCGTAAATCCCATCTTAGATGAATGGCCCAGTCAAGAACAGGATGATACACATGTCAGAATCAGTGAGAGGAGGTTCCCTCATGGAACCTCCACTCCACCTCAGGGGGTATATGATGTGCATTCAGGAGGATTCTAATTCCACTCTTGGGAGGAGTCTGGCACCATTCTCTCCTCAGCACCACCCTCTGCCACCACCACTAAGTCCTCCATGCCCACTATAGCCACATGGAACAGCCCCTTATACTCTTTTATGAAGTGATTTTTAGAGTCAGAGAGATGATTGTGTTTGCAAAGCCAAATAAATAATTTTGTTCAAAGTCAAATTTTCCAAATCCTTACTAAAAGAAGTAACATGTACAAGTTGCAAGGTCTTGGTTAAGGTATTAAGCTCTGAAGTGCTTTCCTCATCTGAAAATGCCAATTTTCATCTTTACTGAGTTGTTAAGAAAATTGGAAGCTATGATATACGTGGAAGTTTATGAAAGATTTTAAAAGATGGGTTGTTTGTATTTTACTGTCTTTTTCCATTGTACACCAGTAGAAGCAATTTAAAATCCAGCATTTTAAGGAATATACATTAAAAATTAGTTTTACATTATATATGACAAAGTCCTAGAATGTCAAATGCTAATATAAGTATTTATAAGTATATATGTTTACATTTTCTAAAAAGGGAAAATCTTTTGCTTAAAAAAAAAGCTTGACCTTATTCAACATGTACAAACTCAATGAAATTATTACAGAATTGTTTTCAGTGTTAAAGAAGAACCACCTAAATTCCTAGGTTTTGCCAATAGATCATATTGATGTCAAGTTTAAAGATGTTTAGTATAATGTAAATAAAATTTTGTTTTGAAAGGCATTTATATGTCAAAACTTGATTTAATGATGTTTTTATAGTACAGCATAAAAGTAAGCTACCTAATGGTTGAAAAGGGACAAAAATATGTTACTAGTTATCTACTACCATCACTATATTGCAATTCATTACTATAAATTTAATTCTAAGAATTTAAGAAGATTGCAAATTATTAACCCTAAGGCATCTTGACTACTGAACTTAGTAGAATTGAATATAAAGGATCAAAGGATTATTTGAAGATGAGTTGAATGGTGTTCTTGCTTTAAGAAAATAATTTAAATGATCTAAGGTATCAGTACATGTTATAGATCCATAATGACCTTTAAATCACATCTATCAGTTAGTTTTACTCATTTTTATCCATCATAAAGCCAACTGTTTTTATGAAAACACAGTTGGCATTAGCTCAAAGGTATTAGTGTCCCTGTTGGGACCCTGTGTTGACAACATTTTCCTGTTGCTTGTCCATTTGCTTTACTTGGCAAGTCTCCAGATTAATTAAAAAGAAATACTGAGGGAGGAGGGGGCAAGATGGCAGAGAAGTAAGGAGCTCTGTACTTGCACTCGCGCCCATACATCACACAGAAAAGATCTGAAGCCATTGGAAACCTTATAAAACCTGAGAGATTGGGAGAAAAAAGACGCAGAATCCACTGAGAGAGACTTCTAACGTGAGTGCGAACCGGGGAAGATAAAATCGGGCCGGGATCGGAGACTCCAGGGTGGGAGGCGATCCCCCTCTGCCCTCTAAGGGGAGTGAGAGGGGAAAAGGAGAGAGTCCGAAACAGAAAAACCTCCGCTCGGGGGAGAAAAACCTCCCCTCGGTGCATAGAAAGACCATACTTGCCAAATACCTGCACACCAGGTCCCCTCACGCCAACTGGTCCTGGGGGGAGCTGAGCACACAAACTGCTTCTTTGTGCTGGTTCCTGGAGGCAGGACTTCAGAGCGGTGGGGCGCCTGCCGCCATTGTAGCTCCCGGGCAGCTGGGGCCCCTGAAAGAGCCGCGCAGACACCGGGCATCCGCGCCCCTGGCTGGCTGAACTCCAGAGGGAAGGCAAAGAATTAAAAAATGGGAAATTGGCCTGTGAGTTTGTGTTTCGGGTGACGAGCCATAGAG
Organism: Crocuta crocuta; assembly: GCF_008692635.1. Taxonomy (NCBI): domain Eukaryota; kingdom Metazoa; phylum Chordata; class Mammalia; order Carnivora; family Hyaenidae; genus Crocuta; species Crocuta crocuta. The sequence goes on along the minus strand of NW_027529203.1, from coordinate 1,147,344 downwards.
GGACCCAGTTTACCTCACTCCAGCGGACTCGGGCTCAGANGAATGCTGACAAAAACTGAGGACTGATGGATGTGGGTGGGAGGGGGGGTTGGGCATGGAGGAGGACACTTGTGGGGATGAGCACTGAGTGTTATGTGGAAACTAATTTGACAATAAACTATTTGTAAAAAATAAATAAATAAAAGATAATAATAATAGCTACAGTGTATCCATTATGTTGCTCATGTATATTCATATAACTATGTACACATATCATGTATTATACACACATCTATATATGTCCATGTATATTTTTATATAAAGTGAAATAAATGACAGTAATGATCCAAGGTGGGGAAGGAAGGAATTTGGATTATTTTGTTATTATAAGGTCTTTACACTATCCACCAAATGGTATAGTGTTTTTTGAAAATAGAGATGGATTAGCATTAAATGTATATTGTAAAAGCAAAAGAAGCAAAAAAATATAACTGGAATACCAAAAAATGAATGAAAATGGAATCATGTAAAATTCTCAGTTAAAACAAGAAAAGACAGAAAATGAGTGGAAGACAAAGAACAGAAACAAAGAATAAGGGTAACAAGTAGACAACAATAATAAACATGATAGATATTAATCCAACTACATAAATAATTTTTGAATGTCAATGGTGTAAAGGCAACAAGTAAAAAATTTACAGAGTGGATCAGAAAATAAGGCCCAACTATTTGCTGTCTACAAGACACTCACATTAAATAAAAAGAAACATGCAGATTGAAAGTAAGGGAGTGGAGAAATATATACAATAATACCATGCTAACACTAATCAAAAGAAAGCAAGCATAGCTACATTAATTTCAGACAAAGCAGAATTCAAAGTAAGAAAATTTTCAGGGATAAAGAAGAGCATTGCATGATGACAAAAGGATCAATTCTCCCACAGGATCCAACAATTCTTAATGTGTATGTGCTTAACAGAGAACTTGGAAACAAAAACTCATTAGACTGAAAAAGAGATAGCAAATCCATTATCATAGTTGGACTCCTCAATACTTCTCTGTCAGAAATGGACAGATCCAGCAGACATAAAACCAGGAAGAACAGAGTTGAACTCAACACCATCAGACAGCTGCATACAGTCAACATCTACAAGGTACTTCNTGCGCGGAGGTCCAGGTTCGAACCTGCAAATAAACGACCCTTGCCGATTGGCTTTGACTCTGGTCTCTGGTGGTCTGTTTTTGGGGTCTCTCGAACTCTGGGCGTTTCACAACCAGCAACAGAATACTCATTCTTCTCAAGTTCACTGAAATAGTCATCAAATAAAAGCACAGTGTGGGACATGAAAAAATCTTTAAAAAATTCTTTTTAATGTTTTCTTTCTTTCTTTTTTTTTTTTAATTTTTATTTATTTCTAGGATAGAGAGAGACAGCGTGAGCAGGGGAGGGTCAGAGAGAGAGGGAGTCACAGACTGAAACAGGCTCCAGGCTCTGAGCTGGCAGTCAGCACAGAGCCCGACGTGGGGCTCGAACCCACGAACCGCGAGATCATGACCTAAGCGAAAGTCGGACGCTTAACCAACTAAGCCACCCAGGCGCCCCTGTTTTATTTATTTCTGAGAGGAAAGAGACAACGTGAACAGGGGAGGGCCAGAGAGAGAGGAAGGTACAGAACCTGAAACAGACGCCAGGCTCTGAGCTAGTTGTCAGCACAGAGCCCGATACAGAGCTTGAACCCAGAAACCATGAGATCATTACCTGAGCTGAAGTCAGACGCTTAACCGACTGAGCCACCCAGGCACCCCTTAAGAAATTAAAAAAAAAAAAAAAAGGAAATCTACGGTGTCCAGCTCAGACTACCTGACAATTAAACTAAATATCAATAACAGAACATTAACCAGAAAATCACCAAATATGTGGAGATTAAACAATGCATTTCTAAATAACACATGGGTCAAATAAATTTTAAGAAAAATTATAAAAAATATTTTGAACTAAATGAAACTGGAAACACAATTTACCAAAACTTATTGTATGAAGCAAAAACAGTACTTAGAGGGAAATTGATAAAATTGAATGGATATAATAGAAAAGAATATATAAAATCAATCATCTTAGCTTTCATTTTAGAAAACTAAAAATAGTAGAATACATTAAATCCGAAGTAAGCAGGAAAAAAAATTAATAAGGATGAGAGAAGTGATTGATGAAAATGTAAACAAGAAGTCTATATGGAAAATAAACCCGAAAGCTGACTCTTCAAAAAGATCAATAAAATCAGTAAACCTTTGGCCAGATTGAAAAAAAAAAACCAAGGACAAAAATTACTAATATCAGAAATCAAATAGGGAGATCACTACCATCCACTGTAAACTGAAAGGTTAAAAGAGTACTATGAACAACTCTATGCCACAATATATGATAATCTACATGAAATGAACCAGTTCCTTGAAAGACATAATTTTCCAAATGTACACAAGAAGAAGCACACAATCTGAATAGGCCTATATTTATTAAATAAATTGAATAAATAATTAATATCATTCAAAAACAGAAAGTGCCAAGCAAAGACTGAATTATTGGTAAATTATATTAAACATTTATGGAATAAATTATTACCAATTCTCCATACTCTGTTTAGAAGACAGAAGCAGAGGGAATACTTCTTAACTCATTGTATGAAGCAAGCATCACCCTAACACCAAAGCCAGATAAGAGCATAACAAGAAAAACAACAAATAAAAAAACATAGATCAATCATAGATCAGTATCTCTCATGAACACAGATGCAAAAATCTTCAAGAGATTATCAAATCTAATTCTATATACCAAAAGAAATGTATACCATGACCAAGTGGGCTCTATTTCAGGTATGCAAGGCTTATTCAGCATTTAAAAATTAATGTAATCAAGCTAAAGAAGAAAAAAAAAACCATCATTATCATATCAATAGATGCAGAAAAAGAATTTGAAAATATCCAACACCTATTTATAATAAAAACTCTCAGTAAACTAAAATAGAAGAGAAGGTCTTTAACGTGATAAAAAAAAAAATATCTACAAAAAACCCTGTAGGTAACATCATACTTAATGATGAGAAACTAAAAGCTCTCCCACTAAGACAAGAACAAGGCAAGGATGTCTCTTTTCATGACTGGTTCTACATCATATTTATGTTTTTTTTTTTAAATTTTTAATGCTTTTTAAATTATTTCTGAGAGAGAGAGAGAGAGAGAGAGAGAGGACTGCTTGAGCAGGGGAGGGTCAAGGAGAAAGGGAGATACAGAATCCGAAACAACCTCCAGGCTCTGAGCTGGCTGTCAGCACAGATCCCGACACGGAACCTGAGCCCAGGAACTGTGAGATCATGACCTGAGCCGAAGCTGGACGCTTTTAACCGACTGAGCCACCCAGGCACCCCTCAACATCATANTTTTTTTTTTAATTTTTAATGCTTTTTAAATTATTTCTGAGAGAGAGAGAGAGAGAGAGAGAGAGGACTGCTTGAGCAGGGGAGGGTCAAGGAGAAAGGGAGATACAGAATCCGAAACAACCTCCAGGCTCTGAGCTGGCTGTCAGCACAGATCCCGACACGGAACCTGAGCCCAGGAACTGTGAGATCATGACCTGAGCCGAAGCTGGACGCTTTTAACCGACTGAGCCACCCAGGCACCCCTCAACATCATACTTTAAATCCTTGCTAATGCAATGAGACCAAAAAAAAAAAAAAAAAGAAAAGAAAAGAAAAGAGAAAAGAAGTGAAAATCTTATAGTTTGGGAAGGAAGAAACACTGTCTTTGTTTGCAGATGGCATAATCATCTGTGTAGGAAATCTGAAAACAAAACAGGGGCACCTAGGTGGTTCAGTCAGTTGAGCATCCGAACTTCAGCTCAGATCGTAATCTCACAGCTCATGAGTTCAAGCCCCACTTCAGGCTCTGTGCTGACAGCTCACATCCTGCAGCTTGCTTCAGATTCTGTGTCTTCCTGTTTCTGCCCCACCCCTCTGTTTGTGCTCTCTTTCTCTCTTTCAAAAAATTAGTTTTTGAAAAAATTAGTTAACTAACTAATTAATTGATTAATTAATTAAAAATAAAAACAAAACCAAACAAGGAGTTCCAGGCAAAGGAACTCCTGGAATTAATAAGGGCTTAGAGCAAGCTTGCAGAATAAAAAGTTAATATAAAAAAGTCAGTCACAGTCCTCTATATCAGCATTGAATAAATAAAATTTGAAATTAAAAACACAGTATCATTTACATTAGCACTTCCCAAAATGAATACTTTAGTTTAAATCTAACAAAATATGTATAAAACCTATATGAGGAGAACTATAAAACTTGGTTAAAAGAAAAACAAATCTAAAAAGCTATATAGGTACAATGCAATCTCAGTAAAAATTCCATCAAGATATTTTGTAGATATCAACAAACTGATTTTTAAAACTATATATGGAGAGGCAGAAGACACTGAATAGCCAACACAAAATCAAAGGACAACAAAGTTAGAAGACCGACACTATGCCATTTTTGAAGATTTTATTTTTAAGTAATCTCTATATCTAATGAGGTGCTCAAACTCACAGTTCCAAGTTCAAGAGTCACACACCCTTCCAAATGAGCCAGCCAGGAGCCCCTGAAACTTTCCCATTTAAAAACTTACTATAAATCTCATTATCCAGACAATGTGGTGATGGTGAAAGAATAGACACACAGATCAATGGGAAAGATTGTAAAGACCACAAACAGATTCACATAAATATAGTCAACTGATCTTTGAAAAAGGAGCAAAGGATACACAATGGAACAAAGATTGTCTCTTCAACAAATGGCATGGGAACAACTAGATATCTGTATGCAAAAAACATAGACAATATAGTCTTCACACAAATCACCTCAAAATGGATCACAGACATAAATGAAAAGTAAAAAAAATATATACAGCTTTTATAAGATGACTCATCTTTTATTGATGACTCAATGACTCTCACTAACTTGACTATCTGTTAATAACTTTTTCGATACAACAAAACATATGATCCGAGAAAAAAATAATTGATAAACAAGACCTCATTAAGACTGATAATGTCTGCCCTGCAAGAGACTTTGTTACGAAAATAAAAAGACAAGCCACAGATAAAGAGAAAATATTTCCAAAACATGCATATGATATAGGAGTGCTTTCCAAAACAGAAAAAAAAATAAAACAAAACAAAAACCTCCTAAAACTCAACAATAAGAAAACAAGCAACTTTATTTAAAAATGAGCCAAAAATCTTAAAAGACATCTCAGCAAAGATGATATAAAGATGACAAATATGTATTTGAAAAAATGTTCCACATCATAGGTCATCAGGGAAATGCAAGTTCAAACAAAGAGATATTACTACAAACCTTTTAGAATGGACAAAATCCAGAACACTGGCCAAACCAAAGGCTGATGAGGATGTGAAGCAATAGAAACTTTTATTCACGCTAGTGGGAATAACAAAATGGTACAGCAAGTTTGGAAGACAGTTTCTTACAAAAGTAAACATACTCTTAAAATATGATACAGAAATCATCCTGCTTGGTATTTGCCAAGAGGCATTGAAAACATATAAATAAAACTTACACATGAATATGTATAGCAGCCTTATTCATAATTAACAAAATTTGAAGGCAACCATGATGTCCTTCAGTAAGTAAATATATAAATAAGCTGGTATGTACAGATAATGGAATATTATTTGGTGCTAAAAAGAAATGAGCTGCCAAACCATGAAAAGACAAAGAGAAGACTCAAATGTCTATTACTAAATGACATAAACCAATCTGAAAAACTACATACTGTATGAATCCAGCCATATAACTTTCTGGGAAAAGGCAAAACTATGAAGACAGTGAAAAGATCAGTGGTTGCCAAGATTTAGGCGGGAGGAAGTGATGAATAGGGCAATACTCAGAATTTTTAGGGCAATTAAAGTACTCAGTCTGGTATAATAATGATGGATAGATGTCACTGTATATTTGCCCAAACGTACAGAAGGTACAATATATCAGAATGAACTCTAATGTAAACTATGAGCTTTGAGTGAGATTTATGTGTGAATATAGGTTCATCAGTTGTAACAAATGTACTACTCTTGTGCAGATGTTGATCATGGAGGCGACTATTCATGTGAGAGATTCTCTTTACTTTCCTCTCAATTTTACTGTGAACCTAAAATTGCTCTATTAAAATAATGTCTGAAAAATACACAGGGATTCAAGAGTGAATACATAAAATACTTAGATCTTTGATTCCATTAGAATTCTGATAATCCCTTTGGCCACATCATAAGTAAATTAAAAGTCTATTATGTAGACTAAGTACATAAAATTCTTTCGAATGTATATATAAAGAAACAGACTAAAATAAACAGAATAGCATTCACTGAAGAACAAAAATAAATGCTAATAAATGTTTTTAAAATTACAGTCATCAGAGAAAATTAAAATCCCATCCATCAAATTAGTAAAAATGTGTAATTTCTGCCAATACTGTCAGGGAAGATAATGAGTAACAGTAACTCTTAAACACTGCTAGGTGAGATAAATATTGCATAATCACAGCGGGGAGCTATGTGACACTTTGATGTGAATTTGAAGATGAAGATGCACATATCATGTAAATACAATAGTTTCTACTTATAACTTTTGAGAAACACCTGCAAAAGAACGCTCATGAAATATAGCCTATGCTAGGGAAAGCACAGGAAGGAATCCAAAGTCCACTGATAAAAAGAAAATGATTTATTTTAGGCAATAGGATACTACCTAGCATTCAAAATAAATGTTAGCAATATATATCAACCTAGGTGAATCCCAGATTAAAGAACAAAAAAACAGAAAATATATACAGAAAGTAGAATATCATTTTAATAAACTGAGTTTGTGCAACATATTCTTGCTTTTTTAAACCTATATTAATATATAAATACTGTGAAATATACCTATGAAATATACATAAGCTAGATGGTATGACTACTAGTGTTGGCTACACATTGTTTTTAACATTCTATGTGGATTTCTAAGTCTTTTAAGTTTAAAAAATCACAACTTACTTCAGTCATTTACTCTACTTAGTATCTACAGTACAAACCTTCTTCTTCTCATGCTTCAGAAAGTGTAAGCATTTCCCATTTCTTTTTGCCAGACTCTTCCCTTTTATACTCTGTGGCAACATCTGCTCCCAGTGTGTTAGCTTTCAGCTTTATGAAAATATCTTTCAAATCCTCATCTCCTGTCTAAACCACTCCCTCACGAATTCTGCATTTCCAATTTCCTGTTGGGTACTACCAGCTGGGTATCCTACTGGCAACTTGAAAAGGAGTATTTTGGTTCATGAGAATCAAGCAAGGTTTAGTTAAAGCTCAATGAGCATTACTACAATTAGCAGGCAAGTTATTTAAGTCTTTGTTATACACACTAATCTCTCCTATAGCTGTATTGATTTATGAATTTCCTTTGTGATACATATATAACATATACATTTTACATGTACATGACATACCTATCACATGTGTATCACATTTATAATAAATAACATATTATGCATATATTTCTCATATACTAATTATTATATTTATGAAGCCCTTATCAGAATCTAAGAGGAAGGGTCTCTTAAGGGCTAAAATTCTAATTTTAGATGGGTAAAAGAGAATCATGTTCCAAATGACCTGAAACCATTTTCAAGTTTGTTAATTATGTTTACTTCTTTGAAAGAATTCAATGAGTAAACTATTCCTTTAAATCATGGTATCCTGACTCAAATATCACTAATCAAGAAGCTGAACACATTTGCATTTTTCTGGTCTCCCCTGAGACTCTGTCCTTTTTGATCTTCAGTCTCTCAGAGTTAAATCCCAACCAAATGAAAATAAAAACAAAAGCAAAATGCCTCATTTAATCTTGCTTCTTCAGCATATTAATGCTCATCACTTTTTATCTTGTACTTTTCTTCTTCACTTAAAGCTTCTACCTCCTCTGAAAATATTTAATCCTTTACCCATTGAATTCTCACTTCAACTATGTACTTAATCTGGTCTTTTAAGTCTTTAAGGGGCTTTGAACTAAAAATTCTATTGTTTCTGCTTAATGTGCATCTTATTCAATCTCACTGTCAAATATAATGTCAATAACTATACTTTTTAAAGACTATTTTATTTTGTCCTTGATTTCTATTTATTATTCTTTTCTTCAACAAATACTACTACTCCGTGTATTTTTCTGGTTCTCTTATTCTGCCAGTTTCTAAAATATTATCTCTCAGAAGGTGTTAAGATTTAAGGGGATTCTTAATTTTTCTTTCCTGAAAACCAATATCATGAATAACAATATCTTACATTTTTATGGTTTGAGGAACCAAGTATAAAAACAGAATAAACTGAAGACTGTTTTAGACAGTTTTAAGGTTTTGCATATAAATCAACCCAAAACTGAACCCAAGACAGAGGAATGAAATGTTGTGTGTCACACAAAAGGAAGAGTCCTGGGGGTGTTTCCTGTTGAATGGCACATTTGTTTTGAAAATCTTCACATCCCTGCTCTCTTCTTCTTGTCATTTCTCTGTAATAATGTGGTAGCCTGGAAGTTGTACCAATCACTCCTTCCCTAGAAAGCTGCTATACCCAATTAGAGGAATTGGAATGTTAATCTCTTGGCAAATTTTGCATGAGGAAATGGCTGAATGTCTATAGCTTTCTCCTCTACCTGATTCACTGTGACTCTATAGAGAAAAAAATTAAGATTCTAGTTTGTTTTACAGTCATAGAAAATGGGAACAGAACTGGGTATTATCATTGAGGTGCTACCATAACAAAACCTAAACCTTGATCTGATACTGATTTGAGGACTGTGCAGTGGTAGAAGCCTGATAGGTCTCAACAACAGGAGATTTTGAAGGAAAATGAGAAAAAACATATTTCTGGAAGCTGGGATAAGAGTGACCCGTTATATAGTAGCAGAAAGCTTGGCAACACTGTCACTGATGGTTCTGTGTAAAACAGAAAATGTAACCAATCAACTTAGTGGTCTCAGTATGAGGATTTCCTGGTTTCTGTTCACTGCCAATGATAAACTTTGGGAGGAGACTGATCAGTTAAAGAACAAAGTTTTCAGGTTCAGTGAGAATTGTGACAAAATGTATAGGGCTAGGGCAGTCTCCCTAGACAGGGAAATATTTTCAAAGTAATGAATGTCTTTGAGACTAAAGTCAAATAAATCCAGAGTACGACCATTAAAACATGACCTCTGGGAATCCAGAGTATGTCTAGAAGGCTCTTTGTTAAGAGCCAAGAAATATTTAGAGCAAATCTCAGAAGACTTCCCAGTTCAACAAAAAGTCTACTAAGGATTAAAAGCCCTGTCCCCATTGAGCCACTTGGCTAGGTAACAGTGCTTCTAAACTCCTAAAAGCATTGTCCTACTGTTTCATTAGGGAAGGGGTCTAAGGTAGAGGAGGCTTATCTTCAAGACATTGCGAGTGTGGATTCTGTCTAATGAAGTATAACCTGACAAATAAGAAATGAAAAACGTTTTACAAGGAATAATAGCTTTAATGGAAAGGGGAAAAGAAGAAAATGAGAAAAAGGTTTTTGAATCTCTAACTTCTGTGCATAGAAATCAAAAAACTATCTAAAAACAGGAGCTACTTTTGATGGAAACAGATGTATGAATCATTTGGGTGGGAAGAGAGAATGCAAGGCAGAATTTAAAGTCAGGAGAACCATTGCCAGGAACTGGGCCCTAATCAAAACGTGGACAGCACAGGCACAGCTGAATTTCAGAATTGCTAAGAACTACTTAATGCCTCTTCCTCGTCCCACCCTACCTTTCTGATGGGGGACACTGTATTACAGTTGTCCTATCCACACCACCACTGTATGCTGAAGGCATGTTGGGCTGATTGCCTTTTTTATTCAAAGGATCAAAAGTAACCATATCTAAGTAACATAAACAAAGATGAACGTCTCTACCACACCCTCTCTTAAATACAGAAAACAAACTGAGGGTTGCTGGAGGAGAGGTGGGTGGGGATGGGTTAAATGGGTGATGGGCATTAAGGAGGGCACTCTTTGGGATGAGCCCTGGGTATCATATGTAAGAGATGAATCCCTGGGTTCTACTCCTGAAGCTTTGACTATACTGTACACTAACTAACTTGAATTTAAATAAATAAGTAAAAGGCAATATGGTAAAAGACCTTGCAGTAGAATTCATTCAGCATTTTAAAACCTGTAAACCAGGGGCACCTGCGTGGCTCAGTAAGTTAAGCATCTGACTTCAGCTCAGGTCATGATCTCACAGTTCATGGGTTCGAGTCCCACATGAGGCTCTGTGCTGACAGCTCAGAGCCTGGAGTCTGCTTCTGATTCTGTATCTCCCTCCCTCTCTGACCCTCCCCTGCTCACGCTGTCTCTCTCTCTCAGAAATAAATAAAAACATTAAAAAAATAAAACAAAAATAAAACTGGTAAACCAGACCTAAAATAAAGGATCAGAGTGGGAAAAGTAAACGTTTTCTAGTACATATCAAATGGTGATGGTTTATATAAATTTTCTAAACCTGTCATTAATCAGGATACAGTTCTAACAGAGACACAGTAAGGTTCTCCATTATAGATATGGTAGTGGAAGTTTATAGAAGTGGCAAAGAGAGTTTCTAGTCCAGATATGTTTGACTATAGGATTTTGACTATTTTACTTCACCAAAATTTTAACATTCAAGCAGCAGTTTGCCTAAACATCACTGAGTCAATGCGAATTCTGTGTCAGTAAAAAGACTGAACTTCCTAAAAACAAAACAAAACAAAACAAAACAAAAAACCATGAAAAACTTCTCCTGCCTGTCAACATGAATAGGTAGCCTTAGGGAGAAGAAATTTAAAGATGACAAACCTGGAACCTTCTGCGCTTTCAGAAATAAGATTCCCAGAGGACGACATATACAGAGGATGGGAGCAAGTGGTAAAATCATATATGCAAAGTTGCAGAAGCAGACTGAAAAATTGTACATAGGCAAAGCTCTTGATTTTGTTCTCGAGGTTATAACTGGATTGCTTCTAGTTGATTGCTTGTCTATCCCTCACAATTTAACTCGAAATTTATTAATGCCACCCATATCTTAGAGTTATATTGGGTTATTCTTCATAGGGATCAGTTCTTGGAGCCATTACTCGTTATTTTTCTTCTAATTATAAAATAACAATTATTATATATTTCCTGATAATTATGAAACATGAAACTTTTTAAAAAGAGTATGTGTAGTGTTGTTTGTGGTGGCTCATATGTGGCAGGTGGTTAATGTATGTGGCATGAAGCAAAATGATAACAGTACTACTAATAGCCATGAAACTTAATAATGAAATAAAACACCATCTTTACTAATGAATACGGTTGTGTTATTTTGAAATAGAAAAATGTATTTCAAAATGATCGTGAAAAATTAAATAAAATTTCCTCCAAAATAGTATGGACCTCAAAATTTTACAAATACCATAAAGATTATATTAAGTTTAAAATGATTCCTTTATGTCCACCCAGGCAAAGACAAATGACCATATTAAGAGATGATTTATCAGAATCTCTCTTACTTTTCCATTGTGCTTATTTTATCAAAGCTCAAAAACTGGTTATCTTATGTGATTTTCACTACTGTTGCAGGTTGGGTTCACTGGGAAGAAGTATCTGATGAAAGACTGAGGTACAAGATATTTATTAGTGAGTACTCTTGGCATCAGCACTGATTTGGGGCATGGGGAAGAGGGACTGGATTTAGTGAGAGATTCAACGATTATGCAAGCCCCAGGGACAACCTCAGCTGACCCTATGGAAAACTCAAGAGTGAAACTAACTCATTAGGGGTGTTCCACATGGGATGTAGCTGAAAAGATGAAGGCTATCTTCCTTCTGTCTGTCTTGGATGTGAGCCACCTCCAGGAGGGTAACTCTAAAGAAAGAATCTCTCTGCAACTGAGGCCATCCCTGAAGGGCAAATGAAATTTATTTGCAAACTGCCAGCTGCTGGAGGCCGGCTCCAGCATGTCCAGGGTGTCCCTGAAGTATGGACGGTGTCAGTGAGAGAGAGAGAGAGACAGAGACAGAGACAGAGAGACAGAGAGCGAGCGAGCGAGCAAGCCCCAGAGATTCTTTCTGATTACCAGGCAGGCATCTCTGCTCTGACTGGGGCTCCACTTTATTTTAAGTGTTTTGGAGATGGCACAGAAGTGGCATTTGCCTTAGACAATGATTTCTGACAACAAACTTCTTAGATATGTAAGAATTTCCCAGAACATAGATTTGTAGAAGACTCATGCATAACCTTTATCAATAGCGATTGAGGTAGGGGATTTAGATGCTTATCTTATGGGGAAGGAAGGCATCTTTAGCATACCAGACAATGTTTTTAGCATAAGAGGGTGAAGCTACTTCTCTGTGAGCAGGGGTCAACAGCTGGTTTGCTTAAGGTGGAAGTATCAAGAAAAACAGTTCTTTCAGGGAACACCTCTGCTCTCATAATCACAAAAGAAGTTCCTCAACAGGTTCCTTCACAGGGAACAATCAGCATATACAAGGCCAGAAAATGCTCTAAGCAGAAACAAATGGGTGGGGGTAGATATTTGCCCTTAACTCTAAGTTAGGCTCTTTGCCTCAGGGCCAGACTCAAGCCCCCTTTATTATGTAAGTCTTGGATCTGCAAGACCCTTAGGAAGAGCCTTTTGACAATCATCTTTGGAAAGGCAAGGACATGCCTTTCCTTATGATCAATCTGTGTGGGGAATATCTGTCTGATCTGGAATATTGTGAGACCTGGTCAATACCAGCAGCCTGATTTACAACATGAGCCAGTAGTAGCAGAGGGAGATACCAGTTTCCTTGCTGTGACTGCCATCCAGAGAGGCCAGTATGGCTCCTGGCAGCCAGCCCAATAGTTAGGAGAATGTGTTCTTCTTGAAGGGTGAACAGCATAATGTATCTCTGTGTGAGAAAAGCTTACCTTTCCAGGACCATCGATTAAGAACTGTAAAGAATAATTTGAATAATGTAACACAAATATCTGTAAGGCCACAAGTCTAAACATCTAAACCAAATTGACTCCATGACAGGCTTTAAGTTTCCCCTCTAAACTAGAAGGCCTGAGTTTTGGCTTCCCTGAAACTATCAGGTAGTTACACATTGCCCAAGGCAGGAGTAACCGCCCTTGCAACACCCAATCAAGAAAGGCCAGTGACCACCCTCCACATTGTTAAGGGAGAGGCCTGGAGATAGAAACTATAGATAGGACCCTGTTACCTAATGTTAAAGTTAACCTGTTAGTCACCGAACAAGACCCTAGGCTCGCTCTGTGATTGGTTGAATTTAAAGGTACTCTAAATGTTGTAATTGGATCCCGCCAAAAGTAAGGAATACTCTAGACAATGTGTGTGGTCAAACCCGCTGTAAATGATGTTGAATAATTATGATTGGATCACTGTTCCCATGTCACAAATTCTGTAACTCCCCCATCTCAAACCCCATAAAAACCCTACTCTGCCCTTGTTCGGGGCTCTCAGCATGGATCCATTGCATTGGTGAGGTCTGGGAGCCCAAGCTTAAGCCCGTAATAAAGCCCTTTGCCTTTGCATACGTGACTCGGACTCCTTGGTGGTCTTGGGATTTTGGGGAGATCGCGATCTGGGCATAACATATCAAGCAGTAGAATCATGGATATGAACTTTCTCCCTCTCTCCCATAGCCTTACACCAGAACTTATTCATAATAGAGACAGGTTCAGACCTAAAAGATTACATGTAAAATGAAAAACAAGTGTTGCTTTGCTTAGAAACATCCTATGTGTCTTAGTTTGAGTTTTAAATTGAAAATATGTCTGTTATTTTATTTCTCTTTTCTGAGGTTTCCAGATACCCAATTAAGTTTTGTTAAAGTAGACAATAAATTCTGTGATTCCATTCCTTTTAAAAGTCCCTAGACTTAAAGAAGTTCTATCATGAAGGGGTTATCCACATTGAAACAATCATAGAAAAGAAGGCTATATCAACTCTTAAATAAGTCTTTTAAAACAGCCAGAACAGAAAAGTCTTTGAAGTTGATTTAAGGCTATCCAAGTTGCCAATGGAGACATGGCCTTTCGTGCAGAGTAAATGACAGGTAATAATTAACTCAAACTCTAATTGTATAATCACCCATACTAATCAAAGCCCTTGTTGCATAGGATCTAAAATGATACATAGGATATTTGAAAAAATGTAATAGCCTGCAGAATTTGACCTCAACATCCATCCAAGGGCACATAATGATAATTTTTTGAAAAATATGTTGACCTGTAGCTGTTTAAATGATTTCTAAGTGAACAACTCCCCTTAATCAATATTGTTATGGTAATTTACATTCTGATGAAATGATTTTTTTACATGATGCTAGCTAATGCTAATGAAAAATTAATGCATCATGTAAAATTGAAAAAAGATGTTGCCTTTTGTTCACAATGAGATTTCATAAGATAGTCTTATTTAAAGAGACAATTCTCAGAGAATGTAAAGGCTATGTAAAAACTGACATCTGTAATATGGTACACAGTGGGAAAGAACCTATATAAATGTGGGTATAGGTACACATATTTGTGTGTGTTGTGGAGCTGTGCATGTGGCCATTGTAAATGATTGTTGCCAATAGTCAGATTCTCCTCTATCCAGGGTACTTGGCAGGATTGTCTTCCTGCCTAGTTCGGTCCAATAACATATAATGTGTCACTTCCAGCCCAAGGATTTAGTGGCCAGTGTAAGGTTCTCTAAGACAAGATCTCTCAGTGGGGAGGGGATGGCACCTGGGTGGCTCAGTAGATTAAGTGTCCAACTTCAGCTCAAGTCATGATCTCACGGTTCCCAAGTTCGGGCGCCTTGTCGGGCTCTGTGCTGATAACTTAGAGCCTGGAGTCTGCTTCAGATTCCATGTCTCCCTCTCTCTCTGCCCCTTTCCCTTCCCCCCTTCATTTCTCAAAAATAAATAAATATTAAGAAAAAAAACAACTCCTCTTTCTTCTCTCTGCAATGGTGACAGCAAGTATTGTAGATGGTGGCTGCTCCATCAGCCCATGTCCCTCCATCACTACAATGAGTACTCTCTTGGCAGCCTGTGATTAGTATGTGGATTGATCAGAGACTAGCTGGGCCTCTGCTGTAGTAAGCTATTGAGATTTGGAGGTTGTTTACCATAGCACAACCTGGTCTGCTCTAGTTCAAACACTGGAAAATGACTTGGAAATTAGGTGAAATTTAAAAGTAAAGGCAACGTGGGGCGCCTGGGTGGCTTAGTCGGTTAAGTGTCCGACTTTCGCTTAAGTCATGATCTCGCGGTTTGTGGGTTCGAGCCCCACGTCAGGCTCTGTGCTGACTGCCAGCTCAGAGCCTGGAGCCTATTTCAGAGTCTGTATCTCCCTCTCTCTCTGACCCTCCCCTGCTCACACTGTCTCTCTCTCCTAGAAATAAATAAAAATATTAAAAAAAAAAGTAAAGACAATGTGACTTGCCAACTCAAATAAAAAAAGAAATACTAGGTTGTAGGTATGTTATATAAAAAGTGAAAATAATCTTTTATGAGAGGGATTTTGGAGTGGTATGTGTCAAAGACTGTGAATGAGTCATAAATGTGCAGAATTGAACATATGATAAGTTAGGTGCCCTGAGCTTCACTGACTATGGCCATATATTTCCATTATCTCATATTCTCTGCTTGGAAGTGAAACAGTCAGATGAAGACAAGGAAAAGATTTCAACTCTCTCCAGGTGTACTGTGCAGGTTGATCAGCTACTTGGTGACAGACTCTAGAAGGCTGGGCCACTCTGGCTGGGAAAGTTATAGCTAGGTCAATGGAAAAAGAATCCACATACAAGAATTCATAGAATTACATCATCCACTGGACTCCTTCAATTTGCTGGAAAGAAAATACAATGGAGCCAGTCTTTTTCTTACGTATCATAATCAAAACTATCAAAAATATGATAAAACTTTTGAGGCACCTTAATATGCATTTCAACTTTTTCAATTATCTTTATTTTGTGGTTCTGGGAAATGTTATCTTATAATTATCCTCAGTCAATTATAAATTAATTTCAATTCTGACAGTTTTTGAAATGTTTTTAAAGTACCAACATCATACTATTTTTAATGGAAATTTTCAAATAAGCACAAAATAGAGAAGACACTATAATGAATTCTCAGGTACACTTCAGCAAGACTCAGTAGTTCTTATTTTACTAATCTTACCTCACCCATCTCACATATTGTCTTGCCCTGTCTCTTTCTCCAGCTCTTTCTGTCTCTCTGTGTCCCCACAACTCCCCCATCCTCTTTTGCCATTTTTTGGCTAGAATATTTTAAAGTAAATGCACCCTAACCAAGGAATTTAATTTTTCATATAAGCACGATACAATCAGTGCAACAACAATAGCAAAACTTCTGATATATCAGCGATGGTTTCTAAATTTCCTTGATAGTCTTCAAAATGTGTTTCTAGAATTTATTAAGAATCAGCATTCCAATGGTATTCACACAAACATTTGGTTGGTATGTTTCTTAAGCCTCTTTAGTCTATAATCATTTCTCTGTCCACTTTTTTTTTATCTGATAAGATATCTAATCATTTATACTCTGAAATTTTCCACATTATGGTTTGAATTAATTCTTGTGCTATTTAATGTTCCTCTGCTTTAAGCATATTAAACTGCTTAATAGATACAGAGACTTAGATTTAATCCAGATGCAGTTAGATGTCATGTTGTACTTCTTAAAGTGTCATGATCAGTGACCTCCTGATAATGCTGATTCAATTAATCCATTACAAAATTCCATATCAATTTTCCAGTTAATGATTGTTGAGACAGTATTGATTATTTCTTAGTTTATTTATTTAGGGGATAGAAAATAGAGATATTTGAATTTTACCACTTTTTTTTTTTTTACATCTCTTAGATGTATTTTATAAAGTGGAAATTTCCTTCATCAACACTTTTGGACCTTAAAAGGCATTACATTTGGGAAATCCAGAATAGTTAGTGCCTCCCTCCTTTTAAAACTAATTTGCAGAGCAATGGTACTCTAGCAAATCTAATGGCATGACCAGTGATATTTTTAAATATTATTTTGAAATTGTATACTTTATCAGTGATCTCCACTTCTCCATCATTGATAAAACAACTCCAAGACAGTTATTCCCATACCCCTCACTTTTCCTCCTGATTAAAACACCCTTACGTTCACCACTGGACTTAGGGAGAAACATTATATTTCATCTGCTTGGGAGAATTTTGAGTGGTCAGAAGCCATTGAGGAGCTCAGGAATATTTATGATGAGTTGTCTCCTCATTAACCAGAAAGCACCCTGAATGACTAATGCACTAGTCATTTCTCTTGGAGGTCATAACCCAAATTAACGGAGAGAACACCTTTACCCACAAGTAAAAAACGTTAGGAAAATTTATTAGCGGCTAAAAGTTTGCAGAGATAGTGAGTACTATTTGAAACAGTGTATGCAGTCAATGCTAAGGGAAAGAACAATAATATGAATGTTGGTAGACAACTTTTAAAACATGAAAATCTTTCATCTGACAATAATTTGAATGCCATATGTTTGATGTAACTGATGTAGAATAATATCTAAGCTCAACTCAAATGCTCTTACTTTAAATACATCTCATGAAATAAATGCTGAACATTCAAAGCAACTTATTATTCTATCATTTTTAAATATGTATAACTTGTGATTGAGTATCTGTAAGGTTTGTTTACAGAGTTTAAATATATTTATTATAATTTAGAAAACAGAAATAACTAGCATTTGGAATAACGAAAGTTCTTCACCAAGCTATAATTTGTAGCATCCGTCTACCAAGACCATTAAAAATCACTTTACTTTCCCTATGTTGTAAGCTCAGGATTTCTTATATAACTTGTCTAACATAAATGCCAAACTATTGATAGACTTTTCTCAGCATTTTCTTTCCCTTATCACATTTTTAGGTTTATTTTAAAGTGCAGTTTTACTTTCTTTCCTTCATCTCCGTGGTCAGCACTTTGTACCCTCTTTTACTTCAGAAAAACATTCACTAGCACTTCTTGCTTCCTTAGGGACCAAGTACAATGAGAAAGAGGACATTGTTATCAACTGAAAACTACTCAAAATATAAACATTTCAGTTGGTATTTTTGCTTCATTTCATATTTTGGCATCAGGAACCATTTTGGCAAAAATAGTAAGATGCCGAAGGTACACCTGAATAGTTTGAAAAAAAAAAAATACCATTTATACATTTGTACGATTCTTATGGCTCAAGCAAAACAGAGAAAGGTTAAAAGTAAATGAAATTCCAATAATCTGAACTTCTTTACTACGGTCAGGTTATTTCAAAAAGATTAAAAACCTTGTCTTTGATTTGACATCAGACATGCAAAGAAATATTGTTATTGCCAAAAGTATTTTTAAATGATTTAATTATTCTATTCTCACCATAGAAAAGAAAAAAATATTTTTCACACTAGACTTCCTTTTCCTATTTATATTTATATGGTGTTTAGGAATCCTACTCCCTCTTCCACCTGAAATTTCATCACATTGGGAGATTCTATTACTTGTTAAGTCTATGTCAATATTGTTCTGAAAAACTTGATCAGAAAACGTATGTTACTACATTACTTTTCTTCAGATATACACAGATTATGGGTGTATAATCACTGAACCCATTTAAAAATGTATTACAGTATTTTTCTGTTAATCAGGATAATGAAATGTATTCATAGCATTTTCCTTTTTTCCTTCAACTTTGAAAATAAATGCAGGGAGCAGGAAGCAGATTCATATGAAATATGGCTATTCATACATTAAACTTCTAAGTGTAGATTTCCCAGGCAGCTAGCTAAATTTGATCCACTATCAAATTCACCACTAAAGAGTCTACTTTCATTCCATGGTCATACTAAAGCATCCTGGTTAGCCTTGAAAGATGAGATTTGGTGACACTCTAGCATATTTTTGTATAAATTAGTAGTCTGCTCTCCCATGTTAACAAACAGGCTTTTATATTTTTGAAAGACTACAAGAGATAATAGAATTTTCTGTAAATTTGCCTAACAAATGCGATACTACTTTCAGGATATACACTCAAACCTAGAGACTCATAAGTAGCAGCTGCTCTATTTTTAATATATGTACCCCAAATTGATCTATTTTTGCTTTTGATTCCCAGCACAATATACTTACTGCATTATGTATTGACTCTTGGCTTTTGTTTATACCGAAATGTTTTCCACAACTTTGAATAATCTCAAAATCACCTCCTACGAGTTTCATTTAATGTTGCAACAAACACAGTGCCAAGAATGCTAATGAGGTGGCCATTTTTTTTCATAATTAAAAAATGACAAACGATCAACTCTAAGTGTAGATCATGTAATCTATAATCAATCTACTTCACTTTTAAAGAATGAGAAACAATAGACTTCATTTTACTACCAAGTCCATTTTATTAACATATCTTGAAATTAATATTGAGTTATATTTTTATAATGTTAAATGTTAAGATTTATTATTTCCTTATTTTTGTGGGTAATTTAACGTATTCCATCATATATTATTTATATGTAAGTTAATCAGCAATGTTTATATTCCTTAGCAGTATACCCATTACTCAACAGTGAAATCAATCATTTATGTTATCTTAATTTTCTAATAAAATATTCAGAAGAAAACTCTTATTTAACTTAGTTGTGCCATTACTAGAAATTACAGCAAATAAAATGATTTGTGCTGGATGTTCCTTTAATAAATCTTTAAAGAAGAAAAAACTTACCTATGTAGGATTATTTAATGACAAATAATCCACTACAAAGTGCTAATTTGAGATATCAATTGGGAATCTTTAAATCATCTGTTAATAGAATAGATCTATGAGAATTAGTTGTCTGAAAACTACTCTTGGCAATTCCTCAAGACTTTCTGGAGTCAATGAAACAAAACTTAGACTGTTACAATTCCAAAGTACAATTCAGAATCAAACTTATAACTCTGTAAATGATATCAAAGTGTACTTATCTAACACTTATGATGACTTAAAAACAGAACAAAACAAAACTAAACTAACCTAACCTAACCACGGGGCAATAAATACCTTGATGGCATTAATGTTTACTCCCAAAGCAACAGTAATTAGCTTATTTTAGCAAAGCAACACATCTTCATTTTGAAATTCTTATATCTCATTTTATTGAAGTGTCAATTGTATTATGCTGTTTTATTACTGATATAATTTTTGTTAGGTATTTCTACTTTATATCATTCTGAAAACTTGTTAAAGACAATACAAATCAGTATTATTGAAATAATACCTATAAAAACATTTCAAATATATTTTACTTAAATTGGTAAATAAATTACATAATCTAGACTACAAGATTAGTAGAATTAACTTAAATATTATCATCTAAAGTATCTCCAAACTGAAATATCTGTAAAATACATTGTTAAATTTAGCTATTCATATATATGTATACAAATATATTCAAGTATATAAAGGTTATTAAGTCTTTAATGTGAACAAGCTAATAGCAAATGGTTTGCTTAGTAGTATGCATTGTTTTACTACAAATATTCACAATACTTCTATCAAAATAATAAATGGGAAACCAGATGGGAAAACAAACTGAAGCAGTCACTATGGAACACGGTATGGAGGTTCCTATAAAATTAAAAATAGGATTATGATGTGAACTAGTAATTCAATCACTGAATATTTACCCAAAGAATATGAAAACACTAATTCAAAAGGATATATGCTCCCTTATGTTTACTGCAATATTATTTACAATAGCCACATTATGGAAGCAGCCCAAGTGTCCTTCAATAGGTGGATGGATAAAGAAGTGGCATATACACACAATGGGATATTATTTGGCCATAAAAAAGAACAAAACCTTTAATTTGCAACAATATGGATACAGCTAGAGGGTGCAATGCTGTAAATAAGAAATAAGTCAGCTAAAGAAAGACAAATACTGTATGGTTTCATTCATATGTAGAATTTAAGAAGCAAAACACATGAAAAAAGAAAAAAAACAGAGAGACAAACCAGAAAACAGAACCTTAACTACAGAGAACTGATTGTTACCAGATGGAAGGTGGGTGGAGGGATGGGTAAAGCAGATGAGAGGAATTTGGATTACAATTTTTCTGATGGGCACTAAGTAATGTAAAGAATTGTTGAATGACTATATTGCATACCTGAAACGAATATAACATTTTGTGTTAACTATACTGGAATTAAAATTAAAAAAATAATTTCACCAGAGACTAAATAATGTATTAATAACAACAACAACAAAAACCCTACATATAATATTGTGTAATAAAGTTACCATAAACAATAGAGTCAAAAATATCTTTTATTTCAATTCTTAGTAGTGAATTAAAATTAAATATGATGAGATACATATATTTTGAGACTAAAATTAGATGAGTTTTGATACATTGATGATAAGCCTTGAAAATATCAACCCAAATAGACTTTTCTATCATCCCCAAAAGTGGTTTTGTGTTTCTTTCTAATCAACCCCTCCCAAACTCTGTTAATATGCAACCACTGATACGATGATATCAGTCATCAACTTATTTGTCCATTATTTTGTATATAATATATTGGTTTTGGTTTACCTTCTTTCACTTAACATAGTGCTAATAAAATTGTAATGGAACTCGTCTATATTTCCTGGCATTATGATTACAATGTGTCCACAATCATCAAAACTTAAATAGTTAAAAATTGATAAGTGATAACAGTTTTGATTTATGGGTAATAATTTGGCCCTTTTCTTAAAAAAAAGTGTATTTGAGTATAAAAATCAAGCAGTCATGGGGGAACAGTTTACTAAGTAGAAATTACAGTAAAATGAAAACTATTCTCAAGAGTAGGGAGAAAGCAGTTTTATCTTCAAAGTATTAGGAAAATAAATAACTGCCAAACCATACCTTTGTAGTCAGTTAAATTATAATTTACCCACATGAGCAATTTTAATACTTTTTTTAAACAAGTAAAAACATAGTGTTTATCATGGAATACAAAAGATGTTTACTTTAGGAAAAAAAGGAAAGTCATTTCAGGAGAAATGTTGACAGAAATAAGTGTACAAGTATGAGTTGTTACACTTTTTTTGTAATCTACAAAAATACAGATTTCTTAAAATTGTAGATAATTTGAATTTTTAAAATAAGTTGATTTTAAAAACTGGATCACAATTATTATAAATTCCCATGAAATGACCAGATTTCATGTTTTTTTAAGATTTCTTTATTGTTAGGGAGAGAGAGAGAAATTTTTTAATATTAAGGTTTTATTCTTCTTAAGTTAGTCTTTTTAACAACAGTTGAAGAATATTCGCTAATAAATTAAGGGCCCCTAGCTGGCTCAGTCAGCAGAAAATGTGATTCTTAATCATGGGGTTGTATGTTCGAGCACCACATTGGTTGTAGACATTACTTAAAAATAAAATATTTTTTGAAAAAGGGTATTCACTAAAAAAGTTTTAGCAATAATAATTTCTCAACTACTAAAAAGAAAAAAAAATGAAAAACAATCCCACAATCCAAAATAGGGCAATAAAGTAGAATAAATGAAGGATAGAAAAATCAAGGAAAATGGAAGCATATATAATGACAGAGATAAATTGAAATATGTTAGTGGTTACAAGGAATGTATGTGTACTGCTTTCTGTAGTTGGATGGCAGAGACTGTGACATTATTTTGAAAATATGAATGTATAATCTAGCTAAGCTATGGCAGGGCATGGAAAGGTTAATAGTAAATATGTGGGAAAATACACTCAGCAGATACTAATTAAAAGAAAGCATATGAAATTAAAATAGAATATCCATTTATTTTGTACCTAATCACTTAGTCGTGAGCAAAAACAAAACAATTACAAGAAAATTTAAACACCTATACAGTCAGAATAAAAATAATGTAAAACAAAATAAATATCAACAAAATCAGTTATAACAACACATTTCAATGATTTACCCCTGATTAAGTGCAAGGAAAAGTATAGTATCAAATGATTAATAATAATAAAATAATATCAACTATCTGCTGCACCCTAAAAGCATTTTTAAAACAAATTGATAAAGTTTGAGGGTACAAGAATGAGCAAAGATGTAAAAAGAAAATAGATAAATTAGAGGTTGGGATACTAAAATATGGCAAGGTGTAATTAAGGCAGAAAAGCATTCAATGGGACAGAGAATGTTATAGTAGATTGTTACAAAATACTGTCTACAATGAAAATATCATAGTCATAAAATTTTATGACCCAAATAACAGAGCATTAAAGTATATTAAGCAGAAAGTGTTTTAAATTCAGAGATATATACAAAGTACACAATGCATTTGAAGATTTTAACACACCATTATCTGTACATGAAACATAAAATAGTGAGAAAATAAACCATATAGGATTCTTACTATATATCTGAGTATTCTGTGATGTTATGTGGTGAAAACTAAAGAACAGGAATGTGAATTTCTCTTTTCTTTCTACAAGGATATATATTTACTTTTGAAGCATAAATTTGTGAATTTCTCTTTTCTTTCTACAATGGATATATATATATATATATATATATATATATATATATTTACTTTTGAAGCATAAATTTGGGAATCTCTTGGATGGGATATTGTAAATCAAGAGAATGACTCCTTAACTAAAATGATTTTTTCTTTAGAGTGGAAACACCATTAATCTAAATGTACATGTTTCAATATGATACGCTAATAGGTATATACAGTAAAGAAGATTAGGTGTAACTTTATGTCTCTATAAAGTTAGAAATCTTTTAGCTTCTATACAGTATAAAGTTAGATGGCAAGGTCTTAGAATTATTGTTATTAATTGAAAGATGTAAACGTGCATTTTTTTCTCCCAAGCTTTTTCATATTGGGACAATACCATGACAGAAAGTTTAGCTTTATCATATCTTAATCTGACATTGAATAATATACCATGATAAGTCTTATCAATGAAGTGGCTTTCAAGAAGAGGATGTCTTAACACAGCTTTGCACTTTTTTTACACGTTATTTTAGCATTTTTTAACTATATAGCAATAAATTCTGATACCTCTAACAGAAAACAAAAACAAAGACAAAAACAAGACAATACTGGCTTAAGATGAAAGCTTCATTATTTCCCTATATGAAAGACAGGAAATTTATTGTGGGAAAGGGCTCTGAATGTTTAGGGATTCTTAGTTGGTTTTGTTGTTGTTGTTTTGGGTGGGTTTGTTTGTTTTTGATTTTGTTTTTTATTCTGCTATCCTTTGTAAAGTCTGGTCTAAAAAGGTTGCTGACCTCAACCTTTCTATGACCTCTTTTTTTTAAATGTAGCTTCTTTTTCTGGGCAAAAACCAAAAAAACTTTCCTACTAGTTACTTGCCTGAGTTCTAGAAAGAAATACAGCAAAAAACCACCTTGCCTTTCTGAAATTCCTATGTCCCTGATGTGGCCAAGAATGAACTGATCTTAAACTGGAAAGGCCATGTGGCTAATGGGGAATTCAGCATACTGAAAATGGAATGGATGCATGATCAATATTGCCTAAATGATTTGCACAGTGTAAGTACCAAAGCCCTTTCTCGACCAAAAGAAACATCTTTAAAACTGAGACTGAATTATTCACGAATCCGGTGACCTAATTCCAAGTTACACTGAGTGTGTATATACATGTTAAGTATGTTATTATGGACTGAATTGTGTTCTCTCAAAATTCATATGTTGCAGTCCTGACTGCCAATGTGACTATATTTGGAGATAGGGCCTTTATGGAGCCAATTTGGGTTCAATGTGGTCATCAGAGTGGGACCCTAACCCAATGGGATTGATGTCCTTATAAAAAAGAGAAACACCGGAAAGCTGGAGCTCTCTTACTGACTACACACAAAGGGAAGGCCAGGTGAGTACTGTGAGAAGGTGGCTGTCTACAAGCCAGGAAAAGAGCCCTTACCAGAAACCAAATTTGCTGGCACCTTGATCATGGGATTCTAGACTCCAGAACTGTGAGGAAAATGTCTGCTGCTTAAGCCACCGCACCTGTAGTAGTGTAGCGCTTTGTTGGCAGCCTGAGCAGACAAATATGTAGGTGTGTCATATATGTGTGTGTATATACAAACTGTTCCGTGGTATTTCTCAGAAATATTAGAGAGTTTTCTAGGCAAATAATTATTGGTATGCTAAGAATTTTAATCTCAGATGTTTTAATTAAAAAATTCTTCATCTATTGTTAGATTTATAGAATAGTTGTAAAAATAGGTTAGGCAGTTTCCATAATCCCTCATTCAATACAATCCAGTTGTTTATTACTTATATAACTGTAGCTCAATTATCACAACATCTATGAAAATTTATGATCATGTATATTTGTGGACTGTGTGAATGGTAACTTGGTTCTGTTTCATATTAATAAATATGACTCATTATTATAAAACATTTTAGCTTATTAACTTGTTTCTTCCTGCTTATTCTGACACTTTCTACTTTTGACACTGTACACTTCAATTGACAGACTGTGAGATCATAAACAAAGAATAATGACCTCTTAATGTGATCAAACAGCAGGAGCGAAAGAAAACTCTTCAAATATGACATACTTAACAGTAGCAATTTAGGGAAGAACATAAACATAAAAAAGCAAATAATTTAATGTATTTTCAGAATGCATATGGAAGAGTTCAGACTTGAAGTCTTGTGAAGTCTCAGCTGCTGCACCATACTTTTCTAAGCATTATCAGAGAGGCTACAGCAGTGATCTTACAAACTATGGTCCTATAATCAGTCACACAATTCTTAGTCTTACAGTTGAGAGCTTTAAGAGCACCAAGAGGTTCAGTAAAACTGTAACCTCTGGATAGCATCAATTTAATAAAATAACTACCTTTCACTACCATTTATATATTCTCATGAAAGACACATGACTTCAATCAAGGCATTTTATCTTATAAAAGTTATCAGAAGAAAATATTCCACAGTTTCCTATCTTCACAATTAAACTTCATTTGAGAACAAAACCTACATTAATGGAACATTGGGAAGCAGTGATGAAAATGAATATTAAGGAGAGAACAAAATTTGAAATTCATCTTTTCATGTGGTAAAGTGCTTACAATTACATATTCTACTTAAATTCAAATCATGTAAAGATCCAATCAGAACAAATGGGCACATCCACCAATTTATTGGCTAATATTTTATTATCCACATGTTGCTTTAACATTTAAATGAAGTCAAGGCTCCAAAAATGTCTCAATTATATAGACAATTAAATATCACTATTAAATAGAAAAAATCTTTTCTAATGTAAGCTTAGTTCTTTCTTTTCAGTTTTAAGTCTACTTATATAGGAAAAGATTGTGGAATATTAATACGAAGTGCTTATAATATTTTACTATTTCCTAATAATGTTATTAATAATTTAAATAATTTAAAAATAAGTTTCTTCTTTTAGTATTATCCTTAGATTATTTCACTGAATTTATATGTTATAGACATTATTTGGCAGACAGAAAATTGCCCTTTCCTTGTTAACAGATGTCAAATATGCCATTTTCCACTTTTAAAGAACTACAGGTAATAAACATATTTGATCTATTCACAGCTTTAAACAAGTGAAAAAATATTAAAGAATGTAAATCTATAAAAATGTAATATTTAGACAAAACTGTCAGTCCACAGAGCTGTTCTATATCACCTTATGGAAATGATATTTCCTTAGAAAGTGATAAGTAATAACGCATTAATAAATTAATGTGATTTCACATCAGAGTTTGACTGTCTATAAATATAAAACTGAATGAGTAGTAAGCCAAACAGAATAGGTAGCATTTATGTCTCTTTGCTTAAATTATGTGGAAAAAAACAACTGGTGTCTTGCTAAAACCTGGCACTCAGGTTTATACTTTGAGTTCTGTTTAGGTGGAAGAATAATATATAACATAACTATGTCAACTTTAACCCTACAATGGAGGCTAAACAGAACCTGTTCTATCCTGCTCTATTATAAATCAAGAATCTGAATTTTCCGTATGTACTCACAGGATTCTAGCTATGCTACAATTGTCATGGATAAAGTAGAAAAGTAAAAGTAAAGTTACCAGATTTCATGGAATGCAAATTACATACTGCAAAAACAAACAACCCCCCCCCCCAAAACAAAACTAAGTAAACTAACATACATTTAAACCAAAATCCACCCTGTATTGTTCAACTCAGAGAGTGGTCTTAATCAATATGAATTGTTAAAGCCTTACTGAGTCTTCAAACTTCAGCTGTGAATATGGCCAAATCACTGAGTAACATTGCCTTCCTATAGTAATATTTTTAGTTACTTATAGAGTCACAGTCTCAGGGCAATTACTGAAATTAGCAAATCTATAAAGCATTTGGAATAGAGCTTTTGAAGGTAGTCTAATGAAACATGTAGTGTACAATCAATATAAAACAGCAGGAATAAAGTTATACAGTGATTCTCAATCATATACTGAAATGCAAATAGTAGGGCTTGCTGTGTAATGCCTTCCATAAATCTTTATCTTTCAACACTGTAAAAAATAGCAGAATTTCTTTCCCGAGAAAAAGAGAATACTAAGTACTTGAAAAGGAAAGCATAAAAATAAAAATAAATACATTTGAATCTTGGACAACATGCGTTTGAACTGAATGGGTCCACTTATATGTGGATTTTTTTTTTCAGTAAGCATAGTACAGTACTGTAAATGTATTCTATTATCCTCTGAATAACATTTCCTTTTCTCTAGCTTACTTTATTGGAGAAAACAGTATATAATACATATAACATATAAAATAGGTTTAATTGTTTATGTTATCAGTAAGTTTTAGAGAAGTCAAGAGTTCCAGAGAGATTTTTGACTGTGTTGGAGGGTCAGTACCCCAACCCCTGTGTTGTTCAAGGGTCAACTATTTATCTCTGAAGTTTGGGGGCATACTATATTACTATATATTGTTTATAGTTGATCTAATTTTTTTCTATTAGCCATACATTCACTTTACTTCATTAAAATCTTTATTTCTTGCATATTTTTGCCTTGTTATATTCCTAGACGCCAATAAATGGTATATCTTTCTCCTAAGTCCCCTGGCTTATGCCTCCTAATTGTCACTGACATCCAATAGCAGATTAAAGTTAATTATATTGGAACTTTACTATCCTCAAGAATTTAGACTTCTCCAAGAAGTGCAAAATCTTTTATTGGGCTTTTGTTTAAGTCAGTGGGTCTCAACCAGGGTGATTTGGCTTCCCAGAGGATTTTGTGAAATGTCTAGAGACATTTTTGTTTGTCACAACTACTGGAAAAGGTTGTTACTGGCACCTAGTGGGTAGAGGCTTGGGATGCTGCTATTTTCCTACAATGCATGTGTCAGATTCTGCAGCAGAGTTACCCATCCCAATAGTAACAACTGCCTGGAAGTTAAGAAATAATGGTTCAGATGGACCTTGGTTTTCTTATTTTTTTCTGGTATACAAATACACTTTTCATGAAATTTGACATACTTGCCTTTCTTCTACAGCTTTGGATATGACAGTTATTTATGTTCATAATTTTATGCTCTTCTCTTTATTTTCACTCTCTCCAGTCAGCATTCTTTGATGGTTTGCCATTAACATTATTTCCAGTCAGGCTTCTTCTGCTTTAAATAATTTTATATTCACTAAATACCTTCCTTCCTCTTATAATGCTTTTTATCTTCCATTTTAAAACCTAAGTAGGACTTCATTATTTATTATTTTAAAATTAAGGGTTGTATTGAGCATAGGCCGTGCAGAGTTTGTTGTGGATATAAGGAAACATAAAACATCCCTCTTTCTATTTGGGATATCAAAAATTTAGGAGAAAGAATAAATTGAGTAAATAGCTAAAATTCCTCCTTTTTCAATGGAGAAAAATGTCCACATATTCATAAAAAATCTCATGTGTTTCTGTGTATATAGGTATGTAAGTGTACACATATATATGTATATGCATATGCTCATACATGCATACACACATACATAATCATGAATTATAAATTTTTTTCTGGATCACAGAATATTTTAAAAATTACACTGAACTTATACATTAAAAATACAACTTAATTTTGTATTGTATATTATTTTCTTGAGCTAAACTATTTTGTATTACTTTTTATTGAAGTGTGTTTCTATTACTTGTAGTACTTGATTTTTACATTTAATTGAACAAAATTGCATTGCTTATGTTCCAAGTGTTAGGCAATCAGAAATTTGGAGGTATAGAATGGTCAGAAATTGGGATATGTGAATTGTGATTCAAAGTTAGAAGATTTGGACTAGGGGTGTCTGGGTAGCTCAGTCAGTTAAGTGTCCGACTTTTTATTTCAGTTCAGGTCATGATCTCCTGGTTATAGGGTTGAGACTAGTGTTGGGCTCCATGCTAAGAGTAGAACTTACTTGGGATTCTCTCTCTCCCACTCTCTGCCCCGCCCCCAATAAATAAACTTACAAAAAAAAGAGTTTGGATTAATTATAAATCCCATTGTATGGCCAATTGAAAAAAAAGAAGGGGGATGGATAAACAGAAGATAAGGTTAATGGAAAGAGGTCAAAAAAGCTAGAGGGCAAGATTTTGGATGGATCACTTACAAATACAAAAAGTGAGTCAAACTCTAGGCTGTGAAGCAAAAGTCATTAAGAATGAGGGAGAATGACTAGAATGTGAGAATAGAATTGAGAAAATGAGTAAGGGTACAGGATTAGAAACAATTTTTCTAATATTTTAATGTTTTATTTATTTCTGAGAGAGAGAGAGAGAGAGGGAGAGAGAAAGAGAAACAGCGAGACAGCATGAGCAGGGGAGAGTCAGAGAGAGAAGGAGACACAGAATCCAAAATGGGCTACAGGCTCTGAGTTGGCAGTCAGCACAGAGCCCTATGCAGGGCTTGAACCCACAAACCATGAGATCATTGAGATAATAACCTGAGCAGAAGTCGGATGCTTAACCAACTGAGCCACCCAGGTGCCCCTAGAAACAATTTATATGAAGCTTAAAGATCAAAGATTTGTTTGGTTTTAATTATTTTTATTTATGTATTTATTTTACTATTAAGACATTAGAGGACAGTAGTCTCAAAAAGACACTGGTTAGGGAGGAGAAGAGGAAAATGATCTTTCCAACTTATATGACTACATATGGATTTTGATAAAATTACCAAATTCCACTTGGAAGAAATTTAAGAAAGCAGGATCTTGTAAAGCACCAATTTTTGTTAAGGCCAGATATTATAGGGAACATTCAAGAAAGAGCTTAAGAATGTCGAGGTAGCCCATTAATTACCTTCTACTTCCAAGAAAAAGCAATTGTGAACATAAATCAAAATGTCAAATTTATTTCTGTTTATACAGTTCAATTAAAATGTTGTGTTTAAATAGCTTGAAAACGGTTTAAATTATTGAGTGGTCTTTTATGAGGAAAAATACTATATTTGAACTCCAATCAATTTTTCACTTTTCATTTGTATGCATTAAGTGCTGAAACCTTGAATCAAAAGAACATATAGAAGAAGAATCAAAACTCCCATAGCTCACTTTGACAAATGAGGATAAGTCTCTGTCAAGGAACAACAAAATTCTCTAAGACATGAGTGAAATTCATGAAGCATCATTCCCTGTGTCCTTAAGTCAGTGAGGTCATTTTTGGCAAGGCCCGCATCATTGATTTGCTGTCCATGTCAGCAAAGAAAGGATTACAAATCCATGTTTCAATTTTAAGGTCACCTGAGCAAAAGTAAGTAACCTTTGACAATTTTCTTTAGGGTTTCCAGGTTTCTGCAGATTCCTGCCTGCATATAAATTAGATGGGAGGATTTGCATAGGTGTCTTTCTCAAGTAACTTTAATGTAGACTACCAACTTGACCAAAGCAGTATTTCTAATTGTGACTTGAAGAACTTTGAATTTTGAAGACTTTAAGTCACTTATACATCTATAGAATTCCACCCAATGCACCACAATAGAGTTTACTGTTTATTTTTAAATTGTTCTCAAAGTGGCCACTGTCTTAATCTTTAAAGGAGTGAAACTTTTGTCGGATTTGAATAAATTCTTCCATGATGTGGTCAATGAAACCAGTGAAAAATATGCAGTTTGAAAATTATTTCTCTCCCTAATTTTCACAAACTTATCTGAAAAGGTGATGGATGGTTCAAGGTTTAGCTCATAGAGATCCACTCACATGGCAGTATAGAAAATACAAACAAAAACCCTTCAGAATCCCATAATAATGTTTTTCTATGCATGCCATGCAAAAATGGACATCACAAAGTGCAATATTTTTCTTCTCACAAAATCCATAAAAACCCATCAGTTGTGAAAATTCAAAATGGTTTCTTAAGCAAATAGAATGCTAGGAATATTCTTCCATTTCAGCTTTTCTTTGACCAGAGTCACCAACTATTTCAAAGTTATCAATTTTTCTAGTTCCTTAAAAAAGATTAAACAATGTTAGCTATCTTTATAGACACTGGTACTTTTACTCACTTTCATGATTAAGAGTTATGGCAAAATCATTTATTTAATAACTACTATCCGGATATGAGAAAATAGGGCATTAGAAAACAGGACTTTAATGTAGCTAAAATCACTTAACAGAGGCATGGATTTGTTTGTTTGAATTCCTTGCATTCCACATACATAAGCCAGTTGAATATTTGGCTTCATAAGATGCCCCATGATTGTATGGTTTTCCTTTCAACAATATGATGAGCATGTATTTTGTGATCATGTAAATGTAGATTTAGATAAAGCTCCAGATGTATTAGCCTAATATGCAAATTGAAAGAAATATTTCAGATTTTGCAATGTAGTTTGAGTCTTCTTCTATTCTGCTAGATGTGCTAAAATATAATTTTATATATTTATTTACTTTGTATATTTGTTTTCAGTTTTTAATGATCAATTTAAATAAAACTAAAGGATATTTACAAAGAGATCCTATACATGTAAGAAAAGACCCATGTTCTTAATAATAATGTTAGGTCTTTTTATTCCAACCTATTAGAAACTATTCAAGACATTGTAAAATAGTATAATTGAAGACCATGTTATGTCATCAAGTACTGTTCTATCTTATATCTCTCTAGATAGTGGAGAGAGAAAGAATATTTTTAAATTTTTGGTTAGGGTTCCAAGTTAAGAAGGTAGATTAAAGACCTACATTTAATTTTGTGTCATCATGAAATCTCACTTTGTGGAAAAAAATGACTTTTAAGTTATAAAACCACAGTGACAGAGATTTTAAATATATGACAACAGCAACAAGATTCTGTCAGCTAGAAAGCAGGTAAACAAAGGGTAATCAGAAGCAGCTCTGAGATAGCTGAAATCTAAGTGAAAAGTGGGCAGATGTTGATTTCCACGGAAGAACCCTCAAAAGAATTGAGAACTGCTATCAACAGGTCCCTTTGCAATTAGAGACAAAGGGCTATTGGTCAACATAAGGTTAGTTGAAGGCTGCTCCTTAGAAAGCAGTTTGAGCCCAGTATCACCTACAGCAATCTGCTACAAAACTCTACTTCCCTCATTGCAGATGAATCTGAGTCATATTTTTTGTGACTAAGGACAGTGAAAGTTTCCATGTTGTTTCTTCTAGAACACACACAAATTATAAAAACAAATTAGAAAACCATACACATGGTGATATAGTATGGTTAAGAATGAATAATATGAAATGAAATACTTTACAAACATCCATGACTATGGCAATGCTTAACAATTCTTTTGCTTTTCTCTAATGCTTATTTACTTTTCACAGAGAGGGAGAGAGAGTACAAGTAGGGGACGGACAGAGAGAGAGGGAGAAAAGATCCTAAGTGGGCTCTGTACTGACAGCAGACAGCCCCAAGCATGGCTTAAAACTACAAACCGGCAGGCAGGTCATAACCTGAGCCGAAGTCAAATGCTTACTGAGCCACCCAGGTGCCCAACAATTCTTTTTTTAAACAATAACTTGAAACATATTTTCTAACATCTATAAATAATAATACAGATGAAAATATGAAAATGCCAAAGTAAAGGAAATTATGTACTTGTAATAAGCATATGCTTATATATGCATAGTCTTGCAAATAATATATAGGAAGCCAGTATGATTGTTTGCCATTGCTAAAAAGAATAAGGTGGCTTGGGTAAAAGGACATAATGGAAATTTAATATGCATTTTTAGTCAATCTGTGTTTCTGACTTTCTATAACATCAGTATGTCACTTGTTCAAAAATAATTAAAAAAATATTTTTTCCTCTAGCAATGAATAAATAACAATACAGATCCACCATTGGGGATGATGGGTTATAAAAATTCACCATATATAAAATGTTTCTTGTGAATAAAAAAATTAAATAAGAGAAAATATTTGAAGAAAAAAGTACTCTTTTATATTTAAGTCATACATCTATTCAAGTTTATTAATTAAACTTCCACGTTAATATTCATAGAATTTAGGGAATACAATAAAAAACTTAAAGTTCATAGGCATGACAGTTTCACACTTTTCATATTTAAAGCAAGCACATAGTATATTTTATTAACATATAACAATATATTTATTCTACGCATCACTTCTTCCTTATTAAATTTGAACACAGAATATATGTAGAATACTAACTCCCAAAGTAATAGCCTAAGAACAACAAAAAAGCACCTAAATTGTAAGATCCCAGATGGCAGATGTATCTGTTAAGAATGTTTTTGCTGAAAGTTATAAAATACCTGACAAGACTGTCTTAAGGCAAGCAGGCTCCATTTACTGACAGAAGTCTAGAGGTAGGTGTTTACTCATTTAACAGTGCAATGATATCAGGCACAAGGAATCTTTGATTCGTTTGACCTTGTCTTCAGAAGCATCAGATGGCTGGGACAGACTGAGCCACCATATAAAATTAAATCAATTCCACAAGTCTTTGGTCATGATGCACTGATGATAATGGAACCAAATGGACATGAATGATCTGGTGGCTTGTGAGCTCAAGCCCTGTATCAGGTGAGGTTAAGCCCCATTCTGTGTGAGATCAAGCCCCACTTCAGGATCCACACTCTTTCTCCCTCTTTCTCTCTCCCTGACCCTAATTCACTCACATACTCCCTCTCTCTCTCTCTCTCTCTATTTCTCTCTCTCTCTCAAATAAACAAAATGTGCTTTCTATTGCCTATCAGAAAAACTCATTATGGAATTAATACTTGGGCAAAGTAAAGTTTTATGTTTAAACCACTGAAATTTTGAGGCATTTCTTACAACAACTAGCTTAATAAAGTGTGTTAATTTGTCTTTATCCCAAAATTTCTTTAAAAATATCTAGGTCTGTGGACATCTGGATTGTTTCCATAATTTGGCTAGTGTACCCAACGCTGCTATAAACATCTGGGTACACGAATCCCTTTGAATTAATATTTTTGTATTCTTTGGGTGAATACCTAGTAGTTCAATTGCCAGATCATAGGGTAGTTCTATTTTTAACTTTTTGAGAAACCTCCATATTGCTTTCCAAAGTGGCTACGCCAGTTTGACTTTAGCTGCTCAGAACAGGTATAGAAAAGCCAAGAAGGACTGATCTAAAGTTAATGTTTTGCAAAGCTTTGAAACAGAGGGCAGTGGGAATTAGCAATTTTAGCATCAGGAAAGATCTTGTTATTTATTTTGAAGTTATTATTAGATAAAGAAAGTTAGATAATTACAGGTCACTGAGTTAATAGCAAATTACATGTAAAGAGTTGGAATCTAAAATTTTTATTTTTTTGTTTTGTTAACGTTTATTATTTTTGAGAGACCAAAAGAAACAGAGTGTGAGCTAGGGAGGGGCAGAGAGACAGGGAGACACAGAATCTGAAGGAGGCATCAGGCTCTGAGCTATCAGCATAGAGCTTGAATTCAAGAATGTGAGATCATGACCTGAGCAGAAGTTGGATGCCTAACCAACTGAGCCACCCAGATGCCCCTAATATTTTTAATTTTACTTTATTTTCAGAAAGACATAAGAGCATAAGCAAGGGAGGGGCAGAGAGAGAGGGAGACACAGGATCTGAAGCAGGCTGCAGGCTCTGAGCTAGAGCCCAATGTGGGGCTCAAACCCACAAACTGCGAGATGATGACCTGAGCTGAAGCTGGAGGTCTAACTGACTGAGCCACTGAGATGCCCCAGAAATCTGAAATATTTAAAGTAAATCTGCTCTAAGCTATTAGCAGTGATGAGCTGGAGTAGACTAAGTGCAACTTTTCCCAACTTGTGTTCAGTGAGAGAACTTACCAGTGTCAATCTTTCAGTGACCCAAATTAGGCTTTTCTGTTTGTTTGTTTTCTAGAACTGGTTGTTAAAACAATTATGACACCATATTGATAAGTTCCAAGTTGCTGCTATGGAAATTGGATGTTGGCTGACATAAGTAGAAGTAGAGAAGTAGGGATGTTGAGTTACTAGTTCATCCACATGACATTTAAAAATTCTTGATCATGATAGCAAGGCTTTTAGTGAAGGATTCAGATTTCAATATTTCTAATAAATCATCTATTTACCACCTGACAGATTCTACTAAATTACTAAAGTTGGAGAGTGATTTTAAGTAGATAAGATTATATACATTAAACACAAGAAATATTTATAGAAACATAAAAATGATCAATGATTATAAAGTGATATTTTGAAGTGAGGATGACTAAACTCACATCCTAATACTGAGGTATGTGGAGTGTAAATGAGTCAGTAGTCTTGTGAAACCAGAGTAAATCACAAANCTGAAAGTTATAAAATACCTGACAAGACTGTCTTAAGGCAAGCAGGCTCCATTTACTGACAGAAGTCTAGAGGTAGGTGTTTACTCATTTAACAGTGCAATGATATCAGGCACAAGGAATCTTTGATTCGTTTGACCTTGTCTTCAGAAGCATCAGATGGCTGGGACAGACTGAGCCACCATATAAAATTAAATCAATTCCACAAGTCTTTGGTCATGATGCACTGATGATAATGGAACCAAATGGACATGAATGATCTGGTGGCTTGTGAGCTCAAGCCCTGTATCAGGTGAGGTTAAGCCCCATTCTGTGTGAGATCAAGCCCCACTTCAGGATCCACACTCTTTCTCCCTCTTTCTCTCTCCCTGACCCTAATTCACTCACATACTCCCTCTCTCTCTCTCTCTCTCTATTTCTCTCTCTCTCTCAAATAAACAAAATGTGCTTTCTATTGCCTATCAGAAAAACTCATTATGGAATTAATACTTGGGCAAAGTAAAGTTTTATGTTTAAACCACTGAAATTTTGAGGCATTTCTTACAACAACTAGCTTAATAAAGTGTGTTAATTTGTCTTTATCCCAAAATTTCTTTAAAAATATCTAGGTCTGTGGACATCTGGATTGTTTCCATAATTTGGCTAGTGTACCCAACGCTGCTATAAACATCTGGGTACACGAATCCCTTTGAATTAATATTTTTGTATTCTTTGGGTGAATACCTAGTAGTTCAATTGCCAGATCATAGGGTAGTTCTATTTTTAACTTTTTGAGAAACCTCCATATTGCTTTCCAAAGTGGCTACGCCAGTTTGACTTTAGCTGCTCAGAACAGGTATAGAAAAGCCAAGAAGGACTGATCTAAAGTTAATGTTTTGCAAAGCTTTGAAACAGAGGGCAGTGGGAATTAGCAATTTTAGCATCAGGAAAGATCTTGTTATTTATTTTGAAGTTATTATTAGATAAAGAAAGTTAGATAATTACAGGTCACTGAGTTAATAGCAAATTACATGTAAAGAGTTGGAATCTAAAATTTTTATTTTTTTGTTTTGTTAACGTTTATTATTTTTGAGAGACCAAAAGAAACAGAGTGTGAGCTAGGGAGGGGCAGAGAGACAGGGAGACACAGAATCCGAAGGAGGCATCAGGCTCTGAGCTATCAGCATAGAGCTTGAATTCAAGAATGTGAGATCATGACCTGAGCAGAAGTTGGATGCCTAACCAACTGAGCCACCCAGATGCCCCTAATATTTTTAATTTTACTTTATTTTCAGAAAGACATAAGAGCATAAGCAAGGGAGGGGCAGAGAGAGAGGGAGACACAGGATCTGAAGCAGGCTGCAGGCTCTGAGCTAGAGCCCAATGTGGGGCTCAAACCCACAAACTGCGAGATGATGACCTGAGCTGAAGCTGGAGGTCTAACTGACTGAGCCACTGAGATGCCCCAGAAATCTGAAATATTTAAAGTAAATCTGCTCTAAGCTATTAGCAGTGATGAGCTGGAGTAGACTAAGTGCAACTTTTCCCAACTTGTGTTCAGTGAGAGAACTTACCAGTGTCAATCTTTCAGTGACCCAAATTAGGCTTTTCTGTTTGTTTGTTTTCTAGAACTGGTTGTTAAAACAATTATGACACCATATTGATAAGTTCCAAGTTGCTGCTATGGAAATTGGATGTTGGCTGACATAAGTAGAAGTAGAGAAGTAGGGATGTTGAGTTACTAGTTCATCCACATGACATTTAAAAATTCTTGATCATGATAGCAAGGCTTTTAGTGAAGGATTCAGATTTCAATATTTCTAATAAATCATCTATTTACCACCTGACAGATTCTACTAAATTACTAAAGTTGGAGAGTGATTTTAAGTAGATATATTAAATATACATTAAATATACATTAAATATACATTAAACACAAGAAATATTTATAGAAACATAAAAATGATCAATGATTATAAAGTGATATTTTGAAGTGAGGATGACTAAACTCACATCCTAATACTGAGGTATGTGGAGTGTAAATGAGTCAGTAGTCTTGTGAAACCAGAGTAAATCACAAACTCAAAAAGTAAAGAGTTCCATTTGTAAGTGTATGGAGTAAATACTCACTCAGTATTGAGTTCAATTATGTGTAAGAGCATTTGTCTACTAGAGAACAAGTTTTCCAGACAGCTCAGGAGTTTGGTCTGTATGTTTATTTTCCTAAGGATATAGTGGGAGGATGTGGGACCAGAGAGAAAAAGACAAGTCTATGCGGTGATGAGAGCATAAAATACCATGAATGGTGAAGGGAATCTTAAATTTTAGGTGATACCAAGACCTCAGTGATGTACAGTGCACAGATGAGGTCAAGTTTTTTAGAGAAATTAATCCCCAAAACCCATATTAGATGGAGATCTCAAGCATCTCTCCATAACCTTATTTAATTGAGCTTCTGAAGCAAAGTGCAATGAATCAAATGGTTTGTGAACACTATGTGTGAATTGAAAAGACAAGACAGTGGTCACTCATAATTTCAAGAGATACTGAGTTCTAGAAGTAGCCACCCTTGGCTTTGATTCTCTTCCCAGCAGAAGCAGCTCTGGGAGGAGCACCATCAGGAATACTTGAAGCCCCTTGCAGAGAAAGACGAGGCTCTGGAGGAGGCAGATGAACTAGACAGGCTGGTGACAGCAAACACAGAGCCAGTGCAGTATGATCACCCCAAACATACAGTCACTATGACCACCATCAGTGACCTGGACCTGTAGGGGCCCAGATGTTTAGACTGCCCCCACCTGAGCAAGAGTTGGCATGGGTCTGAGGAAGAGGTTGTCATCCATGGAGAAGCTGACCAGAGCCTTAACCCGGAAGCCCAGAGACCCACTGCTTTCCCAGCAGATCTCTGCTATCACAGCATCACTGCACACACACAGTCACAAAAAGGGCAAGAGGAAACATCCTCAATGAGTCCAAGACTCCACCAAGAAGTCCCAGAGTCCCACTCGTACAAGATCCAACACCGCCCAGCTGACAGGCAAAGCCTGGCACATGGAGAGTGATCCTCAAGAACCAGGCTATGCCCCAGCCTGGGCTATAGGGTCTTATTCTGTCTCAGCTTGGCTATCCCAGTAATCCAGCACCAAGGTGGTGACTCTGTGACCTAAGGTTGGGATGCCAGCACCTCTCTGGCCTAGAGCTTGGACTCTAGAAGGAGCAGAGAGCTGAGAGCTGGCTTCCCTCAAGAGGACCTTTAGAGCCTAATCTGGGTCATCTTCCTAAATGTCTATGCCACTGAGTCTTCAATGGATTTGTGAAACTTTAAGAAAACAACAACAGCAAAATCAAAACCCAAAAACCAAAAAAAAAAAGCAACTGATTTCATTTATCAAAAACAAACATAAAACGCTATGATAAAATATTTACATTCTCTGCTAATTTGCTTTATGAAATGTGGATAAGCTCCACTGGAAAAGTAAGATAAGCAATTGAAAGTGATCTATCTCAAAAGTAAAACAGGCTCCTAGGATACCAAGTTCTCAAAATGGTATTTAAGTAGTCATTATTTTATTTTCCAGTAAATATATAATATTTACATACATGTACATACATAATTTTCTAATAATTAAATCTTGAATATTATCATTATAAAATAATATTATTTTTATAGGAATTAAAGATATGAGAGATGTCTTTATTGGTCAAATTTATGACCTACATAGTTAAAAATTATTCTTTATTCTAATCTTTGAGCAGTACTCTTAGTGCAAAGGACTACTGAATCTACATAGCAAAAGCAAGATGGGATCTCATTATCTCTAATTTCACTTAAAAATTCCAGTTATTTATGCTTTACATGCCTATAGTTTATACTGGTGTATTTTTGTATAATAAAAGCAGCTGGATTCCAATCAGGTAGGCTTGTAGATAGATGGAAATGTAGAGATTTATGTAGTATATCTTCCTAAGTGTTAGCAAAGAGGAAGACCAAGGAAGATTACACATACATATCCTCAAAAAAACAACCGGAGTCCAAACCCAGTTCTCTTGAAACTAAAGTCACTGCTCTGTCACTTCGTTGCTTATTATGATAGCAAGAAAATTATGTTCCATCTTATATTAACCATTATATAACTGTGGAGCTGAGCTTTCCCAACCTAACTGAAATGTAAATGTAAACAAGTGGGATCTGAGAATCAACACAAATTTACCCACCCTGGCTGATTTTCATTAGTGGTGGGAATTAATGAAGATCTTCTTCAGTGACAGATTTTGAACAGAAATAGTAGAATAAATGTTGACAGTGGATAGTAACAAAACTGCCGTTGAAGTCAATAGCAGACCAAATAAATAGAAGGAAATATAAATTATAGCAACGATCCAGTAGGCATACAGAAAATCAGTATGATATGATAGTTACTAATAACTGAAATATTTTATAAAAGAGAGCCACAATACAGCAGTACCCTAGCAACCATTAAAAAATAAGGGACAAATTGCAGTCTTTGGTGGTCGTACAAATAAGCTAATAGGTAAGGTAATTTCTTCCCAAGTTAAAACCAATACCACTGTGCCTTCAAAACTGAAAATAAAGAACCAGAAATTTAATCAGGGAAAACAAACAAACAAGACAAAACAAACAAAACAAAAACAACAAAACACAAGGCCATAGTTGTTTGCCTTACTTAAATAAGTCACATTGGTTTGAAGTTTCTGGCTCAGAAACATCATTGCCAAGGTAAACAAGAAGTGGATATTGAGGGTAAAGGACATGTGAGTCATGGAGCATTGACAAATGTCATCCATTTCAGGGCACATGGGTGGCTGTCAGTTAAGTGTCTGACTCTTGACTTAGGTTCAGATCATGATATCAGGGACATGAGATTGAGTCCTGCTGTCAGCATGGATCCTGCTTGGGATTCTCTCCCTCCACTCTCTCTTCCCCTCCCCCACTCTCCCCTGCTTGCTCGTGCTCGCACTCTCTCTCTTTCTCTCTCAAAATAAACAGTAAAAAATATCATCTGTTTCAATCAGACTAACATCACATAGGATACCAATGCAAGAACTCAGGTATGAAATACGCAACCATCTAGACCATGGCATGAAATCAACGGAGGTTATTTCTGGTAAAATCTCATGCATCTGTTAAGCCAAAGTGAAACTAGTGGTCTGACGCTGTCTCATGTCATAGCAGATCTTGAATGAAAGGACACTAGCAGGTAAAGAAAAGGATAGCTTTGCAATTGGAAACTGTAATGTGAGATAAACCATGGAAATTTATATTAAAAATATTAAGTAGTGTTTAACATTTTCAAAGATTTATATTTCTAGTTTAAACATATTAAGACTTTTTCAAGCTAGTCTAACAATATTTTCTCTTTTCATTATTTTTTGTTGAGGTATAATTTTGTGGTATGCAGAACAGTGGCCACATTGGATGTCCACGTAATAATCTTGTGAAGGTGTTACCTAACATAGCAAAGGAAAATCAAGGTTGCAGATGGAATTAAGTTTGCCGGTCAGCTGGATTTAACAGAGGGAAGTTATCCAAGATTATCCAGTTGGGCCAATGTAATAGGATACTTAAATGTGGAAGAGGGAGGCAGAAGAGTCCATGTCTTGATATGTGAGAAAAACACGACCAGACATTGCTGCCATTTAAAATGGAAAGGGGCCAAAAGAAAGAAAAGTAGACAACCTCTAGAATCTGAAAAGGCAAGAAAAAACAGATTCTCTCTCAGGACCTGAAAAAGGCAAACAGCCTTGCTGATATCTTGATTTCAGCCCAGTGAGACCTATTTGGAGTTCTGACCTCCAAAACTATAATACATTTGTGTTGTTTTAGGATGTTAAATTTGTGATTTTTTACAGCAACAATAACAAGTTACAACTTTCTACATAGTGAAAAGTGTATTTCTTTCAATCACTAAGAGAATGGTGCTTCCAATATTGCAAATTTGTCTATCTCTCCTTTCATACTGTAAGGGGTTCTTTTGCATCATTTAAAACTCTATTATTACAGGCCCACTAAATTAGACTTGCTATTTCTTCCTACTGAATTACACCTTTTATCATTATGGAATGCCCTTCTTTATATATCATAATACTCCTTGCCTTGAGGTCTACTTTGTTGATATAGCCACATCAGCTTCTTTCAGCTGTTTGTGAGGTATGCCTATTTTTTCATACTTTTGTTTTCAACCTATGTGTTTCTATAGACAACACAAATTTGGATTTTTTAAGTTTATTTATTTTGAGAGAGAGAGAGAGCAAGTGCACATGAGAAGGGGTGAGGAAAAGACGGAGGGAAAGTGAGAATCCCAAGCAGGCTCTGTGCTGTCAGCACAGAGCATGATGTGGGGCTCAGTCTCATCAATCATGGGATCATGACCTGAGCCGAGATGGATACTTAACTAAATGAGCCACCCAGGTGCCCCCAGATCTTGCTTTCTTATACAGTTAAAAAAACTGAGTCTTTTAAGTAGAATGTTTATTCCTTTTAGATTTAATATAATTATTGATATGTATTGTCTTTTTATTTTCTATTACTGAAGCTCTTAATCAGTTCTTACTCTTTTCCTATCTTTTTATTTAATAAAATATTTTTATTTTTCAGGGCACCTAGGTGGCTCAGTTGATTAAGTGTACAACTTCTGCTTAGGTCATGATCTCATGATTTGATTTGCCATCAGCTCAGAGTCCACACCAGATCCTTTGTCCCCCTTTCTCTCTCTGTCCCTCCCCTGCACCCCTTCTCTCTCTCCCTCAAAATAAATAGACATTTCTAAAATAATAAAATATTTTTAGTTTTCTAATTTATTTCTTCTATTGGCTAGTAAGCCTCACCTCTTTCAATACAGACATCCCTCACTTACTAAAGTATATGTCACATTAACACTCTACCATTGTAAACTTTACACTTGACACTTCCCAATTCTTACTCCCCACATTTTCATGCTCACTTTCTACTTCACATTTTACAATTCCCACATTTCCCACCCCATTTCCTATATTAAGAATGTAATAAACATAGCATAATTTTGTTCATCTATTCCAACTGTTTGTGCTATTGTTGATAGGTCTTTTCTACACACATCAGAGAACATTTCTGCTTCAGTTATTTTGTTTTATAATTTCCAATGTCTGCTTTTTATAATTTTTTTTCCTGCTGAAAATACCTACATTTTTAGTAATGAGGATGATCTCTTTGCCTTTAAATATATTTATAACTGCTGTTTTAAAGTTACTGTGGGTTAAATACTATTTCTTGAATCTTCTCAGACCAATTTATATTGACTGTTTTTTTTCTCTCTTGACTTTAGGTAACATTTTACTGTGGCTTTGCATGTTTAGCAATGTTTTTAATTGCATTGTGGACATGTTGGATGATATATTTTAGAGGCTATGCATTCTGTTATCTTGTACTGCAAAGTGTTAATGTTTGTTCTAGTAAATAGAACAATCACCTGTAGATGCCTAATCACCTGTGCATATTTGATTTAATGTTTAATCAGGGAAGATAAGTGGAAAGTTTCCTAAGGTCATCTATCTTGGTGGTTCTCAATCTACAAATGCTGTCTCCCCTGTAGATCTTATTGAAGCTTGGTGTTAAACTTCATAAGAGTGTCCAGAGTATTCCTTTTTATAGTAGTCATTACTCCTAAATTTGGTATTTTTGGTATTTCAGGTAAGTGAGCTGGGCATTAAAATGTTTTCTTTATTGTGGCTAAGATACTATAAATGATTTCTCAGGATTTTTGCCTTTTAAACTTGTTTTTCTTCTTATAACCTCACAGCAGCTGCTCTTCTGTAAACATCATGTTGTCTTGCCCTGTTGCACTTACATGAGCCTAACTCTCAACCAGAAACCTGTGAAGAACCCCCAATACAGGCTCCTTTTATTCATTCTACTTCTTTTCTAAGGTCCTCACCTCCTAGATTCCAAATTCCTTCACCAGCCTTAAATTCTAAGCCTCTCTAACTCAACAAAATCACAATCTTCTGCTTTGGGGAATTGTTCTTAGGCTGAGGTGATCATAAGTTTCATCTTATGAGTTTACTTTCTATTAGCAATTGCCATCTTATAATGCCCAGTCCAGACTAAAGATTTTGTCACATATATTTTGCTCAGTTTTATAGTTTCTTCTAGTAAGAAATCTATTGTAATAATTTTTCTGTCATGTCAGGAAATACGTTGCCTTCTTACTTTTTGTCTGCCTTTTCCTTATTCATTGCTAAAACATAAAGCTATAACCTTCAACAATTTTAATAAATCTTATCTATTCATTCTTCTATTTGTCATTTTTTGTTTCCTATCTTGTGCATCTACTTTTAGGATTATGTCTTTTTGAAGATTTGACACTTTTATAACTCTGAAATGTCCCTCTATCCCTAGTGATACTATTTCTCTTTATGTATATATTTTTATCAAATAAATATAACCACTTTCTCTTAACACGAAGGTTTCTATTAAATCTTTTTCTTGTATTTATACTTATAAATTATCACTCTTAATTTTATTCATTTTCATGAGAGAGAGAACTAGAGTGGGAAGGGACAGAGAAGGAGACACAGAATCTGAAACAGGCTCCAGGCTCTGATCTGTCACCAGAAAGCCTGACATGGGGCTCAAACTCAGGAACGGTAAGATCATAACCGCAGCCAAAGTTGGACACTTAATCAACTGAGCCACCCAGGCACTCCTCAGTCTTCATATTTAAAGTGCAACTACTGACGACATCATGGAATTGGGTCTTGTGTTTTTAAACATATTCTGATAATCTAACATTGAATACTTTGTCAATTTACATTAATGTAACTATTGATATGACTTTTTCATCTTTTCCTCTGTTCTTTGTCCCTTCTCTCCTACTTTTGGATTGCTTGATTTTTTAATCATTACGTTTCTTCAATTGGTATGTAGTTATAGGATTTTATTTCAATTTTTAAGTGGCTGCTTTTCAGGTTAAAATCATAAAAGAGAAGGAAAATATAGGAGTGAGAATAATTTGTTACCTAGATTAAGTTTATTTCAAAATTTTATTTAAAAGTATCTTTTCTGGGGCGCCTGGGTGGCTTAGTCGGTTAAGCGTCCGACTTTCGCTTAGGTCATGATCTCGCAGTTTGTGGGTTCTG
This sequence comes from Crocuta crocuta, assembly GCF_008692635.1. NCBI lineage: Eukaryota > Metazoa > Chordata > Mammalia > Carnivora > Hyaenidae > Crocuta > Crocuta crocuta. The sequence continues at coordinate 1,102,392 of NW_027529203.1, read as the reverse complement.
GCCCCCGTCAGGCTCTGTGCTGACTGCCAGCTCAGAGCCTGGAGCCTGTTTCAGTCTGTGACTCCCTCTCTCTCTGACCCTCCCCTGCTCACGCTGTCTCTCTCTCTCTCTCTCTCCTAGAAATAAATAAAAAAAAACATTAAAAAAAAAAATAAAAGTATCTTTTCAGCAGAAATATTTATACTGTAATACTCCAATCTAAAACTCCAGTCAAAACTGTCATCCTGCAGTAATGATTATAATTAAGATGTTTACGCAGTACCATTTAGGAACTGAGCATAATTGGAATCAATCAGGCAGGTCTGTATTTGAATCATGGAACTTCTTTGAAATGCTTTGTAATCTTGGGCAAGTATCTTAACTTTCTTCAGTATTAAGGCCTAACCTATAAAATGAGGGTAATCATGTGTATTAACTTGTTTTTGATCCCCCTTGCTTATTGTTTTCCCTACCATGTTTATTTTAGAATAACATTTCTGGTTATTCAGTTTTTATTTAAATTCCAGTTAGTTAACATACAATGTAATATTAGTTTCAGGTGTACACTATAATGATTCCATATAACACCCAGTGCTCATCACAGTAAGTGCACCCTGTCACCTATCTTACCCATCTGTGACCCACCTCTCCTCTGGTAACTATCAGTTCTCTGCAAAGAGTTGTTTCTTGGTTTGCCTATTTTTCCCTCTGTTTTGTTTTTTAAATTCCACATATGAGTGAAATAATATGGTATTTGTCTTTCTCTGACTGACTTATTTCACTTAGCATAATACTATCTAGCTCCATCCATGTAATTGCAATTGGAAAGATTCATTCTTTTTTTAAAAATACTCATTTATTTACTTTAAGAGAAAAAGATCAATAATGAGCAGGGGAGGGGTAGGTAGAGAGGTAGATTGAGAATCTCAAACAGGCTCTGCAGCTATCAGTGCAGAGCCCAATCAATGTGCTCAAACCCATGAACCATGAGATCATGAACTGAACTGAAACCTAGAGTCAGACAGTAGGATGTTTAACCAACTGAGCCATGCAGGCACCCACTCATCCTTTTATATGGCCAAGTAATATTCCATTATATATATATACACATTATATACACATTATATATACATTATATATATACATTATATATATATATATTTGAATCTATATTTTTATATTCTTTGGGTAAATACTTAGTAGTGCAATTACTAGATCATAGGATACATAGTTAATAGATCTTTGACAAAACAGGAAAAAAATATTTAATGGGAAAAAGATGGTCTCTTCAACAAATGGTGTTGGTAAGACTGGACAGCAACATGCAAAAAAATGAAACTGGACCACTTTCTTACACCATACACACACAAAAATTTAAAATGGACTCAAGACTAAATGTCCAACCTGAAGCCATAAAAATCCTAGAGAAGAACACTGGCAGTAACCCCTTTGATATCAGTTGTAGCAACTTCTATTTAGATAGATCTCTGGAGGCAAGGGAAACAAACAAAAATAAACTATTGGGACTACATCAAAATAAAAAGTTTCTGTACAGTGAAAGAAAACAATCAACAAAACTAAAAGGCAACATATAGAGTGAGAGAAATTACCTGCAATTGACATATATAATAAAGGAGTAGTTTCCAAAATACATAAAGAACTTCTAAAACTGAACATTCAAAGAATGAATAATCCAATTGAAAATCAACAGAAGACACGGATAGACATTTTTGCAAGAAGATATACTGATGGTCAATAGACACATTAAAAGATGCTCTACATTGCTGATTATCAGGGAAATGCATATCAAAACTACAACAGGGTATCACCTCATACCTGTAAGAATGGCTAAAATCAACAATACGAGAAACAACAGGTGCTGGTGAGGATGTGAAGAAAGGGGAATCCTCCTAACAGTGATGGTAGGAATTCAAACCGGTGCTTTTACTCTGGAAAACAGTATGGAGGTTCCTAAGTTTTTTTAATCAATTAATTTCAGTATTTATTTTTATTCATTCTGTATACATGCAACTGTACCTGTTTTCTCTCCAATGGCTTCTCTAAGAGTTAGAGTATATATTATCATTACAGCCTGAGTTATGCCATTTTATCATACATCTATCATTTCACTTATGAGAATCTTAAACTGTTGATATCCATCCATCCTTTGTTATATCACCGTTCTATACATCTACAAAAGCCTAAAAGTGCATTTTATTATCTCTTCACTAAATAACTCAGGTTTTTATTTTTAAAAAATCAGAAAAAAATCATTTACTCATGTATTTATTGATACCATTCTTTAGCTATTCCTGTAGTTCTAAATTTTTAACTAGAATCATTTCCTTTCAATCTGAACACCTTCCTTTGGGAAGGTCCTTTAATATGCAAATCTGGTGACAACTGGTTGTTCTTATGATATTTAATGATATAGCATTTGTAAAAACATTGGTACATATAAATGAAAAAATATATGTTTGTGGTTATGCCTGGATGATTATATTTAGTACAAAATGGTGTTTTGCTATTTTAAGTCTTTACAAACAGACTATGGAAAAATTAGACAGTATAAGACATTTCTAATTTGTTTAGAAGGAGCTTGTGCCAGCTTGATATATTGAACACATACATATTTATGAAATCAGCCATTTCTTTGGGGCTGTAAGAATTAGCTTTCTATTGATTGTGCCTAGTTATCTGTTATGTGTGTGACAATATGAAAATGGGCACAAGTTGCTCCTATTGACTTACTGTCCAATAAATAATTACTGTTCATTACTTATTGATTGTATACTTCCATAATTATTTCACTTCTTTCTTTGTGGCATCAGTGTCAGTTTTAGAACCTGAACAATTTACAGAAAAAAAAAAGTCAGTTGTACAGACAATGTGCACTGTCAGATAAAGGGTCTCTTGGCTTACCTATTTGCATATGACAAAAGATATATTATTCTGATTACTAGCATCAGCTTTTCTAAATATATTGACAAATAGCACTAAATAGGCAGTAGAGGCTGTTTCGGTTGGTTATAGAAAGTTTCAAAAATTGTCTGTCTGAAAGTTTTCATTCCAAGAGCAAAGAAATGGTATCTTATAGGAAGAATATTCAAGGTCCAGATTTTCAGATGGGAAAGGGGCCAGGGATCACTTTAAGTAATTATCCATAATTTCATTTAACTTGGTGTCCCTAATTGCTATTGGTGGAAATTACTGGCACCTGTTTTACTGAGAAGACAAGAAGACAATTAAAAATGGAGAAAAATAAAATAGATGGTCACTCAAATGTTATCATCTTAAGGACGGGAACTGCACCTTTGTCTCATGTTATCACGGCTATTAACACAGTACCAGGAACTCTTAGAGACATTCAGTTTCTCCATAATGTGTTCCCGGAATGAACTTAAAAATCATTTGTGTGTGAATACAGTCTTTCATCTAAAGCATGAAGAAATTCTGTGTGTTCTATCTGTAAGACCACATGGCATCAAGTACTAAACTAAGAGAAATATAACCATCCCCAAAAATGTTTCAGGTAAGTTCTTCTTGGTTTCCTTTAGGCATAACTAGAAAACATGAATATAGCTTGGAAATTTTAAACTTTGGCACAGGTGAAACTAGAAGTAAATACTTACCTTACCTGGATTTCTTTGGGAAAGAGAGTAATTGATTTTTCATCTGTACTTAGCAATGTCTCTGAGATTAAGAAAAGCATGCCAAAGTAGAAAGTCTTAATTGGTGAGTTGATTTGATTTCATTTTTATTAGGTTTTAGACAGTTGTATTAAGAATATACCATATCTATTGAGCTACTAACAGAATACTTAAAAGTATGGCATTTGACATTTTCAAATTTATGTTTGCTCTCAATAATTAAAATTACAGGTAAAATTGAAAACTATCAACTTTTTTAAATTAGTGCACATCTATTTTTTTTTTTACTATTGTCACCATTTTCTTCATATTAGCTGACCAAATAAAAGAAAGTCCTATAATCAGAGTTGACTTCAATGTCAAAAACAAGTCCTATCACAACCCGCTATCATATTCAGTGGGTCTGACTAGAAATCAAAATATCTCTTCTCATTTAACACCACCATAAAAAATACTTTATTTGATGTATCTATATAAAGTATATTGTGCCCTTAATTAAAATTATTTATGCTGCTTAGTGCCCTCTGAGCTGACTCATTAGGCCATGATTTGCCATGTCATTAATTTTGAAAATTCTTATTCAGTATTCGTTCAAATATTTCCCTACTCCAATTTCTTCTTCTCCTTTTGGCATTCCAGTTACATGTTTATAATACCTTTTGAAGTTGTTCCAGAGTTTATGAATGTGCTGTTATATTTATTCTTTGTTTTCCCTTTGCATTTCAGTTTAAGATTCTATTGACATATTTTCAAGTATACTGATTTTCCTTAGTCACATCCTTTCTACTGACAAGCCCATCAAAGGCATTCTTCATTTCTGCTGCATTTTTTATTTCTAACACTTTGTTAGATTTTTTACTTAAAATTTCTGTCTCTCTGCTTACATTATTCATCTGTTCTTAAACATTCTCCATTTTTCCCCATTATCATAATATTAATCATAGTTACTTTAAATTTCTTGCCAGACAATTCTAAAATCTGTGTCTTATCTGAGTCTGGTTCTGATGCTTAATTTGTCTCTTTAAATTGTTTTCCTTTCCTTCTAGCTTGCTTTGAATTTTTTTAAAATTTAAAGTCAGACATAACGTATTAGGTAATAGTAATGGACATAAATAGGCACTTAGTATATTATGTGTTAATCTAGCTAGTAGCTTCTCTGTGTTCCATATTTGCTATAGTTGGAGTTACCTGAAGCTTCAAACTCCTTTAGTGTCATTTTATTTTCCCATTGAATTCTTGGGCTTCCCTACGAATTTCTACTCAGACAGAGCTGGCACTTTGAAGTTCTTTCAGGAATAATCCACTATAACTAAAGAAGAATCCTGCTGGAATGGGAGTAGTAGATAGTGGAATAGTAAGATAGGATAGTAAGATAGGTGAAATGGGAAGATTATGTATCCTTATGATCAATTCTCAGCTTTTTAGTGGGCTGGCATATGTAGGTTGTGACATTCGTTAGTGTTTTTCCTCTTATTCCTGCAGACCTGAAAACTAGAGGGGACTGGAGTCAGGAAAACACCCTTCTCCCAGGAAAGATAAGGCTCTGAAAAAAGTTTTTGTTTTTTTGTTTTTTGTTCTTTGTTTTTGTTTTTGTTTGTTTGTTTTTTTAACCATAAAGAGTAGTCTCTCTTATGGAGAGTGCTCTGGATTTACTTGACAATTGTTACTCATTTCCTCCCCTTGGCAGACCCTAGAGTTGATCTCTCTTGGCTCTTTACCATGAAAATGTGGTGGGTTTCTTAAAGGCTAGACACACTAAAGTTTAAGACTGGCTTTGAAACTGTGGCCCTAACAGGTTCCATCTTTCAAAATGAATCCACATTTATCCTCAAGAAATTCATCAAGATTTTCATGTACAAGTTCCTAGCAGTATATGATTCAGTGGCCTCTGCTCCTAAGAAGTAGACCTTATCTGTGACTACCTGGATTCCTCTCTTTAAATTTCTGAGTAGCAATTTGTCCTGCACCTGATTTCTCTACGAGTCCAAAAAAAGTCCTTGACTTTTCAGTTTGCTAAGCTTTATCTTATTAGGAAGGGAGTGATGACTTCCAAGCTCTTTACATGTCAGGACTAAAATGGAAAATTTCCCGAAGTATCTCTTCAATGAAATGAAAATTTCTCCTGAGTAAAATGTCTATATTAAAATGTATAGGGAGTAAAAAGGAACTATACAGAGAAACTCAAAAAAAAAAAAGAAAAAAAAAGAAAAAAGAAAAAGAAAGTAAAAGTCTTTCTTTAATTATAGTCTAAATACACCACAATATTTGGTAGAGAAATATATTGATAATTAGTTATAGCACAAGAGGGTAGAGTATGTATATTGAAGAATAAAATATGTAGGTACCATTTGCTTTTCTTAGAGGTGCCTGAGTGGCTCAGTTGGTTAAGCATCTGATTTTAGCTCAGATTATGATCTTATGATTCACTGGGTTTAAGTCCCACATCAGGCTCTGACAGCTCAGAGCCTGAGCCTGCTTCAGATTCTGTGTCTCCCTCTCTCTCTGCTTCTCCCCTGCTTGTGCACACTACCTCTTTCTCAAAAAGTAAAATGCTTAAAAAAGGAAAGAAAATCTCATATTAAACTGAATTTTCTGAGATATGAGAAGGAGAAAGTAATGACATATAGGATTCAAACAGAATGTACAATACTGACAATGGTCTCTCACACACACACACACACACACACACGGAAATATATTGTAGATGCAAAGCAAATTCAAAGCAGACAAAATTAAACAGGTCCTGTTTAATTTAAATCATATAAGAGCTGAATCCAATGCCACCACTTAACTAGTTATATAACCTTTCATGTTTCTGAGTCACAATATTCTCATGTATAAAACCAGAGTAATACAGCCACAGAATGAGAAACAAAGTAAGAGGGAAAAAATGGCTAAATAGTTTAAGTGATCCTATCAAAGGTTCTGATATATTTGAGATCTTTAAAAATTTTTTTTAATGTTTTATTTATTTCTGAGAGAGAGAGAGGCAGTGTGAGCAAGGGAGGGTCAGACAGAGAAGGAGACACAGAATCTGAAGCAGGCTCCAGGCTCTGAGCTAACTGTCAGTACAGAGCCTGACGGGGGGCTCAAACCCACAAACTGTGAGATCATGACCTGAGCCAAAGTTGGAAGCTTAACCAACTGAGCCACCCAGATGCCCCCTGAGGTCTTTAATAAATTTTTTTCCTCTATCATTCCATTGTTTGATGGAGGTATTCTTATTTTTCAAATTATGCTATCCACATCCAATACTTAACTGCAGTAGTCTTGTCAACAAGTAGATTTTTGATCTCATAAAGGGAATTTTCAATTTATGTTTGTGGGGTCTGTTCTTGGGCTCCTAGGGAAGTTATACTTTATCATTTACCGAGGTCAAAATGACTCCACAAAATCCTCACAATGTGGGCTTTATTTCTGGCCCAAGCATACACATAGTATGTCTACTTCATTAAAAATAATAATAAAAACCAAAAAAGAGCCTTCCAAAGAAAAAGATAATCTTCTTGATCCCCAAATCAAACTCATACAGCCTTCCACATACTAAAATCATAAACTCTGTAACTTTCTGGAGTGTTCTTCATCATGACAATATTTAACTCTATGTAAAAAACAAACATTCAAACCTACACCAGACGTTCATTTCCTAGAGTACTCTCTTTTTTGTCAAGACTGTGTATTCCAAGCAGCTATCTTAACTTGGGGTTGGATAAAATTTCTTTATATTTAAATTTTTATTTTAAAGATTTGTTCATTTTGAGTGGACAGGTTCCTGAATAAATAGTAGATTAAAATCTAGTTGCTTGGGAATTTGGGAATGGTTGCCATTAATGTAGGAACAAATAGAAGATAAAGCTTAAAATAGAGTATATTCAATAAAATTTTACCTTTCTTGACAAAGCAGGATAAGATTATCAGTACTATTTATTTAACTGCACTGTGATGTGTTAATCAGGTTTAATATTAATTCCTTCAATAATTTTTTTATCATTTGCAATGTTCTAGGCACTTGTTATAAGGATTATGATTGTGAACCAAAACACAAGTTTTGTACTTTGGTTGTAGAGTCCAGTGTAAAATCTAAGTGGCTACAACAATTTACAATGTTCCAAAATATAGATTTTCCTTAAATCTTATTTTCTCAGTAGTCTGTACATCTCATATGGTAAATGTATTAAAACACTGCATAGAACATAATGTGTCAACAATGTTCATTTTTTCTTTTGAAAACTTCTGACTCATTTTACCAACTACTAAAAGGTAATTGGCTTTAAAATCTTTTGGTTTTGTCTTTGTTCAGGTCTTTTTTTAAATTATGGAGAAACTTGTGAAAGCTTTCTTGATACCTTTGTACCCAGAGGGCATATTCACTTGTTTTCACATCACCACCTAAACCAAAGTCTTAAAAATCTTCCCTCTGGAGCATCATAGCACAACTCTATTTCAGAGTACAATATCCTATCTGAAAAATGTACCCTTACCTGCACCTACAAACAAGTAACAATTATAAGCAAGAGATTAGACTATGTGTTGACAGTATTAGTAGCCTAAGTTTTATCATATTTCTTGAATTCAAAGCAAAATTTTTTATTGGTTTAGAAGTTAAGGAATTTAGTTTCTACTCTATGATGCTTTATATTACTTTCTCAATGTGGTACATTATTTTTGCTGATATCATCCATCAAAAATTATAATTTGCAGCTTTGTGTATATTACAGTGATAGTATACATTAAATTTTATAAAAATATTTTTTAAATAGGCCTTTGTTGTGAATTTAGATCAAAAGGAATAAGGAAAGAATGAAAAGTATATACAGAATTGCTGATTTTCATACTGGACAAAAGGAATTACCTGAAATAACAATGGTCAGAGATTGCAACTAATAAGGTGATAGCTGTAAAGGAATGCAAGTTGATGAAAGTACGTTTAGGTCTCTACACCTTTATTTTATTGATCTTTGCACACTGGTTCCCAGGGAAAATTAGTCATATGGGAGAAGGAAAGAAAAACAAAACAAAACAAAACAAAACAAAAGATGAGTAGCTACTGCTATTCTTATAGCAAATTAAAGAACTATAGCCATTCAGTATTTAAACAATTGAATGTTTGTCTATTATTTTCCTTAATGGAAAATAAGTTTCAATCAAGAAATCACAATTTGTTTCAGAAAACCTAAATGGCTGTACTTTTAAATATTTAAACTGAATGAAATAAAAGGAAGCTAGAAAATGAAAAGGAAGTTTACATTAATGGGGAAACATCAAAAAGAAGGAGATGGGAGGAAGCCAACACTTGCAATAGGTAATAAAGGAGATAATTTTTTCCAAATTTCTACTCTGAAAGGATTGCCACCCTATCAAAGGCAGCTAAAAAATTGCACTTCATTAGCACCTTTCTCATTTCCACCATCACTGAAACCAAAGCCATGCCCAGCTTTGCAGAGGCATGAGCAACAAGGAAAGCAATACACCACTCTTCTTCAACAATATATATTCAGAATTTGAAAGCAAGATCTTTTCTCTCCTCTGGTCCTTGTATAATTCTAAAATGTGTCCTAAATGATGTTAGATTTCTTTTGAACCACAATGTATAATTCCAGTGATCAAAGGATTTCATTGCATTTTTAATATTACTTTTTTCAGTTAATACTTAGAATATATCTATTGCAAGAATAGACAAGATCCCCCATTAATTTAGTGGGGCCATGAATGTGTCATTGTATCTCGCATTACCTTCAAAAATGGAAGATTCTCTTATTTCAAGGATTCCAGCCATTTATAACAAACTCAAAATAATTGCCATGATGGATGAGTGACATAAAAACACCTGGGATTCTAATGGATATATAGGTACTAAAAAAATGTTGAAGAAAAGCATCTAAGATTGTAATGAACATGTAGATGTAAAGGAGGGTAAACTTTACTTTTACCCATCTTAGGGTTTCAGCTTGGACTCTTTTGCAAAAAGACAGATTAATATGAAAAATAGTTTGTTAATATGTGCAACAGACGTTATTCAGGAGAAATTTGACAAAAAAGTAATTCAAAGCAGCAGCCTGTATAGCATCTTCAGCTAAGAACGAATTTGTAGAAAAAAGACAGGACAAAGAAAAGCAGTTCAAGGACTCCAAGGGTGGCAAACTGTGGGAAGGAAAACTGATGGAATGAGGTGTGTTTGCAGATTTCTCTGGTGCCATCTCTGGCCTGATAAGAATGTCTCCAATAAAAGGAAACCTTATACCTACCTTTAAGCAGAAAAGGGAAAGCTTTTTCTGGATTTTCTTCTTAATTGCCTTCAGTTCAAACTAATTTTATGTCAAAGAGACACTTTGGGGTGACATTCTGGCTTCCTTCATAGACTACAAAACAATGTTAAAGAAAAATTAGCTGATTATTCCACTTAATGTGGAAAAGGCATCCATGCATAATCCATTACCTTCACTTATAAACCTCTCAGGAATTAATAAGTGGAAGTCACTCTGTAGGCTATTGTACTGTTTGATGAAGACCTGTGCACATTGTATGCAAGCTCTTGAAAAAGTTTGAAATAATTATCAGCATTCACTAATAATGTATTAAAATTCTCTCAGGAAAACAAACAGAGCTTAAACCTTAAATTTGACTTTCAGAAATATAATTCCATTGAAGGTTTTAGATTTAACTTTGAGATTATAGCTCACTTAAAAAGTGTTCATTTTTATAGAAGAAAAATGACTTACCTTAGTCACATAAGCAATTAATGACAGACACAATGCTTCAGCTCTAATTTAGAGCCCACATGAGGTTGATGAGGCACTGAGGGTCAAAAAGATAAAATGGAGTAGGGATGAGACTAGAATCCAGGTAAAACGTATTTACAAGTACTTTCAATGAATTAAATTTAAATTATATCATTTACTTTTATAAACTGAAAATATGTTCATGAACAATTTCTTACAGTCCAATTATTATTTTGGACTTTTTTGCATATAAAATAACATTGATGAAAACATGAAATTACTATTTATATAAACTAGATTTTCTATTTACAGCTATACACTTATTAAATAAAAGCATTAAAATTAAGTCCTGACTGTATAATTTTAAATTCAATAGTTAAAATATCAGTATATCCTTATTTCATATGGTAGATTTTTTATACAAATAGTATCACTCTTCTTCTAAATAACAATAAGGAAAAATAATACCAATAGAGATAGTGAAATTTATTAACACAGACTATATAAGCAAACATTTTGGTTTACATTTAAATTTGTGCAAATTTACAAAAATGGGGAATTCAGTTTAGAATTTTTTTCCACATAAAAAGCCACATATGTGCCTTCCTGTTGACAGAGTAAGAGTTCTAAACCATGTCTTGTAATCTAAATTTGTGTATTGCTTTGTCTTTTATTTTATTTATTTTTTATTTGAGAGAGCATGCATGCACACTTGTACAAATAGGAGAGGGGCAAAAGGAGAGGAAGAGAGAATCTTAAGCAGGCTCCACACCCAGTGTAGAGCCTGATGTGGAGGTGAATCTCACAACTGCAAGATTATGACTTGATCTAAAACCAAGAGTCAGAGGCTTAACCAAATGAACCACCCAAGTGCCCCTACTTTGAATTTTAAAATTTGTATCATCATTTACATAAATGATGTTTAAGACTTAACAGCTTTAAAGTCAAAGTCAACCTATGATTTTGGTAAGATTCCCTGAATGGACCAACTAGAACACAATCACATACAACAGAACAAAAATCTAAATGTGGAAACCTCATAAAATATTTCTACCCCATACACTAAAATTTTGGTGTGGAATGAAGCATTGCTACCTCTCAAATGATACTTTTATCATTATTGGAGTTGTAAGACAATTACAATAATATTTATTTAAATGGAGCTGGATATTATTCTATATATAATTTCACCTTGCCTTAAAAAGTAGTATCAATAGAAAAGACGAAGAAAGTGTCTACTGCTACTGACCATGTATAATGTATGTATTAACAAGAAACAACTTTTGCTGATACTTTAAAAAATAGCTTTTAACACACCAAATTTTTTTAAGTTTATTTTGATAAAGAAACCAGGTTCCTTTTCTGGTAGATGTAGCCATAAGACATTTCAACAGAAAAAAATATATAAACATAAATTAGCAAAACAAATGAACAGAAATAAAACACCAGGAGTTAGGTTTATGAAATAAATACAGTTAAGAAAATGTACCATTTCCATATTTATTTTATCACTATTTCTTGTGTTTTATAACCAGGACATATATATAATTCAGTGTAAAGCTGTACAAAATAAATTAGGCATTAAATGACTTAATCTTGCCTCTACCTACTGTTCATGGAAGAACATTAATGTTATTATAAAGGGTGGACAAAATCAGAGCTACACTATAGGGGGACTGTTTCCACTTAAACTCAAATAGGAAATAATTATTTTCCTCAAGAAATAAATTAAGATATCCCTTGCTCCTTGAGTTAAAAAAAATGTTTAATACTGAATGGACAGGAGAAAATATATTTTGGGAAAATCACAGAGTAACAGCTCTGTGTCCTGAGTTTAATTTAGTGATTAGAGGAGGGATGTTGTGATGGACCCTTCCCCTTGAGTATTCCAAAAAGCAGATATCATGAGCCATAAAGATGAGGCGCTTAAAAGCTACAAGACCAGTAGATCACAATATCCATTCATCAGAATCTTAACAATGATAATACAAATAGACGTCCACATACCATATACTTAAAAGTTATAAAGCAGACAAAGGAATATGTTTTAGCCTCCTAACTTGACAAACATACTTTCATAATGACCTAGAAAGCAAGAATCAATTACAGCATTCTTATACTCCTGAATGTGGTAGTTAAGAAAGAGCCAGCTCCTGGCCCTTGGCCAATTTCTCCTTGATTACATGGCAGGTTCAATCTCATACTATGAGACTTTTGCACATGGGCATGGAGACATTAGCCTGTCTGTTCAAGTTCTGTCCACACTGTCTGACAAGAACCATGTCTTGGCCACCTTTTCTCCCCTACCCCCACTCTAACTTAGAGTTTAATACACTGGCAGTTTAGACTACCCTGTAGGAACCACACTGGGAAAGAACTCAGGTTCTGAGTATCAGAAGAGTGATCTGGAAAGAGGTACATGGGATACAGGTGAATACATTGCCTTAGACTTAAGTATTTCCCTCCCTGTTGAGAGGATCAGGATGGAGCACTTTCAAGCCTGGTCAGAAAAATGGTCCCATCTAGTTGGGTTTAAGGATGGTCCTGGCTCTCTCAAAGCCAATGCTCTTCATGCCACCACACCCATTAGCTACACTGGTAAAGGTTAACATGGAATTTCAGTGAGGATAAACTACTATTCAGATTCTCTTTGTAATTTCTAAAATAACAATAAACTTAGGTACTTATAGAATTAGAGAAAGAATAAATATATTCCTCATGCAGTGCATTCCTTTCTCACATTTTTCATGTAATTCTACTGTTTTTATTTGAAGAATCTTTAACTGAAGTTTAGAAATAAACATTTCATTTGACAGAGAAAAAAATTGTGAATCAACAAACTAAATCCTGAATATATGTTAAAAAGGATTATCCTTGTTATATACACATTGATTCAAATCTAGATAGCATAGGTTATGTACATGCAATTAAAAGAAATTTGATTTCAAGAATTTTCAGATAAGTTCCGATTACAAAGGTAGCTAATTGAGAACATACAAAGCACTTTCCTGATCCTTAATTTTAGGAAGTACAGTTAGCTACCACAAAATTGGAAAAATTTTTAGATAGCTGATCTTAACGTTTGGGTCTGTATGATCTCTATTTCCTATTCCTTATTGTAGAAATATTTTATTCTCTCTTGAGCATATCAGTTCTGTTTAGTGTTTTGTTTCTACTTACCCAAATGTAAATTTCTCAACCTTGACAGCCAATGGGGCGAACTTCAGCCTGGCTCTACTTAACTTTGCTGCTGCAACATATAACATGAGTTGAATCACTTGTTTCTATATTTCTTATTTCAAATAAAAATAAAAGAATTGAATACAATCAACCTGGGTCAAGTTAAACACCCCTTTTCACTGCCTTTGGCCAAATGTCCCTCAGTTTTGTTTTTTGTTTAAAAAGGCAAAATTCTACTCATATTTCATTAATATATAGTTTCCATTACATTTATTGAAAACTTTGAAAAAAATATCTAATTTTCTAAAAGTTAATCATCAAATCAAACTTGTTTTCTTTCAAGAGAGAGAAAGAGAACATGAGGACATTTATTTGAATTTATACAGAAATCATAGTGTAGAGAGCGACGTAAATATTTTCCAAATAACTTGTTTTTCTTGTTCTTGGATTTCTTATCAAATTCTTTCCTAACATGATCAAAAACCATTTATTGAGGAACATTTTTAAACTTGTGAAATAGAAGTAATTTTGCAAATATAGTAATTCTTGTACTTATTCACATTTGAGAGAGTCAGATATTGTTGACAACCATTTCCTTTAGTCATTAATAAAACTGAACTACTTACTAATTAACAAAAGATATAATTTTTAGTCAAATTATTAGTACAAGCATAAATATACTACATTTTATGAAAAATGGTAACAAACACACTGATAACTAATTACACATTAGCTATCTGAGTAAGTTGCTAAGGATGGCATTGCAACAAGGAAAATGTATAGAATCAGAAAGGAAGATGATTGTCATAAAGCATTCAATTATTGATAACTATATTGGCTAGCATTGGTAACCTCTCTCCAGGGTATACCTAAAAGTATACCTCTTAAACATCTGTCCAGATCCTAGATGGGTCTCTTGCTCTTGAGTATATTAACTAGTGTGTCAAGAATACACAGATTACTAGCTACTCAAGTAATCTTAAACCATAAAAACACATATCTTTTGAATACCAGTTACAGAAGAGACCCCACTGACAGGTTTTATGGGTTCAATTCTTCCCCTAACATTTGCTACATGAAGAAGTCACTTTAGATTCTAAGGTTATTCATTTTTTTAATGAGGATAGTATCTGTAGTTATCTCAGAATTGTTGCTAAGATTGTGTCTGATGCTAAGTAAGCACTGGGTCCATGTAAAAAACAAAGAGGAAATGATGATGATGATGAAGATGATGATTAGGAAATTTTCAGTACTAAATTTTGTGAGGTATAGAAAATATTGAAGATATTCCATGAAATTAAGGAGTTAAAATATCAATTAAAAAAAAGAAAAAGATGGAAAAAATGTATGTCAAAGCTAATAAACTGTAATGTCAGTATTTATGTATCTGAGTAGATTTGCTATTTCCTATGTCTGTCACTTATAAATGGGGTAACACATTGAAATCAATATTTACAAAAGCATCAATATAAAAAAAATCATCTGAAAGAGGCCAAGTAATTTTTGTAACAGGTCTTATACCTGATGTCACTTCACCTAGATTTTTAAAAATATATTAAAATGAGCTTAGAGTTGAATAAAGGCATGGAAAATCATTTATTTGTTCATTTTTTATTAAAAATGCATTATGTGTTAATCATTATAGATATCAAAAAACTCTAATGAAGACTAAGCACTATATTTTAATATAGAATATTATATGAGTTGACCTGTATGAGTTTAGCGTTACTGGAGAAGTAAAAAGCTGTGTACTAAAAGATGAAAAGGATTTAGCTAGAACACCAAGTGAAAATCAAAAAGGGTAGTGTGTTCAAAGGCCAGAAGCAGTAAAGATATAAGAACTTCTAAGGAACTGTAAATAGCCTTTTATGGTGGGAGTGATTGAACCTGAGCCCAAAGAAACTTAAAATATGACTATATTATTCAAAGCTTTGCAGACTAAGATAGGAATGATATTCTATGAAGAATAGAAGTGGTTGAAAGATTTTAAAGAGCTAGGTGAATTAAAGTTTGCGATAATCAATACATATTAATGTTCATCAATATCATTTATATCGATAGATTAATATTAAAGGTCAAGAAAATTTAAGTATTTGTCCATGAAAGGAATACGGAGTTAAGAGTAAGATCTTTTCTAAAGAAGAACAGAAAATAATGTGTATTATCAAATATATTTCCCAATGAAATAGTTTTGAGGACATCTAATGTTAAGAATACCCATGCCCCCAAAACAAAATTTTTGTTTTCTATATGGTTTCCAGAAATTATAAAAGTATTTTTCTTTTCTTTAGTGAGATCAAATTTGCTAACTTTAACCTTACAACATTCTTTTGAAATTTGTTTTCATACTCATTTACATATCTACAGTATCAGAGAAGAGTTTGGGGAGCTTTACTCTGTGTGGCTTGTATTACCAAAATTTCATGTGCTCACACTCTCTCTCTCCAGATATATCTATATCTATATCTACCAATAGTGTCTATCTATATTAGATCTACAGACATCTAGATAGATGATAGATAGATGATAGATAAATAGATAGATAGATGATAGATAGATGATAGATAGATAGATAGATAGATAGATAGATAGATAGATAGATAGATACTGTCTAGGTACACAGATACAAGCAGGAAAGGTGATTTATTATGGACACACATGAGTGTTGAGGTCTGCACTGCAGTTATCAGTAGCTTCCCAAGATTGTACAACTAACCTAATAAGCTGCAAGGAGGAGTTCTGATACAGATCTTTACAAAACTTTGAACAGAGTCAAATGCCATCTGAGAGTTACTAACTCTATGACCATGTATAAATTTAAACTTATACATAAAATGAAGAAAGCAATACAAACTTCAAAGGATTGTGGCAAGGATTGAGCTGGGTTTGTTTGATGCTCTGCATGGTATAATATGCATTTAATAAACTATTTATATTTGAGTGCAGTATGTGTTTGCTTTAGTCATTTGTGTATTTTCTGTTCATTCATGGGCCCTGATAAGGATAAAAATCTAAGCCTACATCAAAGCCTGGATCATAGATCCTGACATCCCATTTGCCTTTTTGGCAATAAACCTTCCATAGCCTCAGTGCACCTTTTCTTAGAGGACTCTTTCCTCCCACGATTTATGTCCAGAAACATGTAAAGGAACAGGTATATACACTTAAAGTTCTATATGTTGAAGTGATTCTAAATATTTAATAAGTGTTTAGGANCAGAGTCAAATGCCATCTGAGAGTTACTAACTCTATGACCATGTATAAATTTAAACTTATACATAAAATGAAGAAAGCAATACAAACTTCAAAGGATTGTGGCAAGGATTGAGCTGGGTTTGTTTGATGCTCTGCATGGTATAATATGCATTTAATAAACTATTTATATTTGAGTGCAGTATGTGTTTGCTTTAGTCATTTGTGTATTTTCTGTTCATTCATGGGCCCTGATAAGGATAAAAATCTAAGCCTACATCAAAGCCTGGATCATAGATCCTGACATCCCATTTGCCTTTTTGGCAATAAACCTTCCATAGCCTCAGTGCACCTTTTCTTAGAGGACTCTTTCCTCCCACGATTTATGTCCAGAAACATGTAAAGGAACAGGTATATACACTTAAAGTTCTATATGTTGAAGTGATTCTAAATATTTAATATCTTTATATCTTTATACCCCCATAAAATTTGGGGGGTATAAAGATATGACCTATCCATAATTATAGTTAATAGTTTAAGTTAGCCTTACATTTTTTTCCAAATTCAAGAGTGGGGATACACTACAGTCATAATTAAAACTGATTGGGGTGCCTTGAGGGTTCAGTCAAGAAAGTGTCCGACTCTTGGTTTCAGCTCAGTCATAATCCCAGGGTCATGGGATTGAGCCCCATATCAGGCTCTGCACTGATAGTGTGGAGCATGCTTGGGATTCTCTCTCTCTCTTTCTCTCTCTCTCTCCCCCTCTGATTCTTTCTCCCACTTGCATGTGCACTCTCTAAAATAATATATAAATAATTTTAATGTAGATTTTTTTGTATCAATGTAACAATAACATTGATATTGTTTTGGGAAGATTAGAATACTGTCCACATATTTGCATATACTCTTAAGAAATGTTAGCTCAACCTAGTGTTATTCAACTGGGTTAGGAAGAGACTGTATCACAAGAGACCTTGTCAGCTTTTCAAAACACACATGGCCATCAATTCCTTCTCCAATTTTGCTCCCCACAAATCTCCTCAATAAAAGAGAATATCCAGGAGTCATACGTGTGGAGAAGGGTAGGGAGCATGTGCCTCTGGGAATTGGGGAAACATTCCTTAAGATTATTATGGAGACATTTTTCTAGTCTATTGACCTTTCAGTAATTTAATTATAAGAACACTAAGCATTAAATCACTTATTTTCTATACAATGAATTTACTTAGAGTAGGTTAACTGGGAAAAAAAATTCCACTGATTTTTTGTTTTATAGGTAATATGCTTGGTAACAGGTTAGAAACAAAATTCTAAAGTTGCAAGAATGATCTTCTGACTATGCTACTTTGGTTCTACAGATTATGTATCAGAAACACAGAAAGCTTAAAAAGCTTCCCAAACATACAACTAATCATAAGCAGGAGAATCATAACTCTTGGATTTCTCCCATTCTCACAGAAAACATCAATGATTTTGAGTTATTCAAATTCAGAAAGAGGAACTCATTGAAAATATGCTAATTTGGGTATATTAAATTTTTTCTTCAAAGATATTTTATTCAGAAGCAACATTTCTAAAGCTTCCTAAGTTTTTATTTTTTTTCCATCTAAGATCCTGAGTAATGATATCCTTAATTAATTAGGTACATTTTAGTCAGATGCATAAAGTTGATGCCTTCAATTTATTAAATAGAACAGTCTAGAAGTTAGATCAAAGGATTTTTCAGTCTAGCTTCCAGTGCTTTTACTTCTTTCTCCCTTTGACTATGCTACTTAAAAGAACATTTTTAGTAATATATTTACATGGTTCCTCATAAAAATATAATTATATTCTTTGTCTTCTAGCTCTACATTTTCCTGTCCCATTAGAGTAAGTCATGAGCTTTATGCTTTCTTCTTCTGAAAACTACCATATTGCCATAAGCCAAATATGATAAGTGGGAAATTTATCTGACAAATGCATGGTGAAATTTCTGCCCACCAAATGATTTTCAAATCCCAGAATAAAAAGGACTCGTGGGAGATGAGTTTACAGAATTTGGAACAGTTCTTTTAAAATAGCCAGAATAATCTTCTGCATGGCCCAAAGCAAGACGTAAATTAAGAAGCAATACACTCCGAGTGTAATGGAGCATGTACTTATAAATTCATGGTTCCATTCATCTCATGTAAACAGCTCACACATTGCACCTCCCAGAAATAATTACACAACACTTAAGAGTTTGAAATTATAAATATTAGTACAGAAAATTTTCTGTGCATTTCTTCTAGAATAAGTTTGGAGATATTAAGAAGGGGGTATAATTCTTAATTGTTATATTACTTCCTAATTGTATACTTTGTATGTTGAATGTCAAAAGAATTGAAAAAGCTTTGGGCAAAATCAGCAGGAGATATGTGCCTGTTGTCAGTTGAAAATAGATGTTTGCTAGCCTGTTGGCATGGCAGCAGTATGTCGCATGACCAGGCAGGCCCTTAGCATTCAGGAAAGAACATGAAGGCTTTAGTGTTCAAAGTGTGAGAAGCTGGATTCATTAAATAGATAACAATTGACCTCTTCAGGAAAGAAACTATTAGCAGGAGACTGACGGAACAAAAGGTGTCATGTACGAGAGGATTCTTTAAATTTTTCCAAATAGGCTATTAGATTCAAGCCATCCAAATCAGATTGTTGGTGGTATATGTGGATACATATATATAGAATATTTGGAAAAAGAATAAGAACACTTTATTTATGTATATAAATATTTCAATATATGTATACACACACACACACACACACACACACACACACACACACACACACTAGTAGAAGCTCAGACATTTTAATCCGGAAAATAGAATTATGTCTTCAAAGATTAGTGTTCAAAATTAAAAGGAACATGTAGGACAGTTAGGAAATAAACCTAAGAGTAGTACTGAGTATATTTGAAAGGGAAAATGTAGAAATAAAAATTTTTATGCTGATTATTATAACAAAGTATTTTATAAGAACCATTAACTCAAAAGACCAAAACCAAACTGTAAAGCCATTTATCAAACAGGAGCGGGGGTCACTGTGAAATAATCTTAAATATGCACTCAACCAAATAAGATCGCATAATATTTAAGTTATTTGCTTCAGGTGCATCAAGATCTTAGTAGCAGGCATGAAAAAGAACAAGCCGCAAAAGGTAGAAACAAAGTAAAACAATGAATTTGTTCTTGTTGAAATATGTCAAAATATTATAAAAGAGCAGCCAGTCTCAGATTCTAAATGTTAGCATATTGGTATAATTTCTAGGGAGTCAAAAATGGGAAGTTGGTAGTGGCTCACAATTCCGTTTTTTTCCCAGTTTATAAGAAATCTCCTGTTAGAGAACAAACTTTTAGAAAATGGGGCTCAGGCTCAGCCCGGGGCCAATTTGTCTGAAAATGTAATGGCATGAGGGTAGAATCATAGCCAGATTAGGTCACAGAAGTTTCACATTTTCATGGAAGAAAGATTTCACATTTTTATGGAGGAAATGAAATAGTCTGATAAAACTTGGGCAGATACAAGGAAAGGGATTTAAAACACTGAAACAAGTTAATAAAATTTTTATACCTTCTTGGATTCAATTTGCTAATATTTTCTTGGTATTTTTCCTCATGAGAGATATTGGTCTATATTTTCCTTTCTTGCAATGTCTTTATCTAGTTTTGCTGTTAGAATAATAGGGTAATAATGGCCTCATAGAATGAGTTAGAAAGTGTTCCCTCTACTTCCATTTTCTGAAAGAGATTGAGAACTACTATAATTTCATTTTTAAATATTTGGTAGACTACACGAGTAAAACCATCTGGACTTGCTGCTTTCCTTTTTAGAAGGTTATTAGTGACAGAACTATTCAGTTTAATTCTACTTTTGTGAGTTTTGGTATCACGTGTCCTTCAAGGGGTTTGTCCATCATATACAAGATATTAAATGTATGGAAATAGAGTTGTTCATAGTTTCCTTTATTACATTTTGATGGCTGTGAGATCAATATTAATGACCTCTTTCATGGTAATATGTATTTTTCATGTTTGGTTAGACAGACTAGAGGTTAATCAATTTTTACTGATATTAAAAAAATAAACCTTTGTTTCATTTTGTTTTTCGTTTTCAATTACATTAATTTTTACTATAATTTCTTGTGTATTTTCTTTAGCTTGCTGTACACTGAAGCTTCCCTTTTTTCTATGTTTCCTATGTTTCTTAAGATACTTAGATAATTAAATTTAGATTGGAAAAGAGAAAATAAAAAAAAATCAATGTCACCATTTAGGTGATAAATTTCCCTCTAAGTACTACCTTTATTTCGTCCCAACAATTTTTACAAATTGTATTTTAATTTCTATTTAGTCCATATACAATTTAGTCCAAATACATATATATGGACACACACACACATATTTGGGAGGAGACAGAGGGGTCAGAGAGAGAAAGAGAAAATTGTAAGCACTCTCCATGCTCAAGGTGGAGCCTGATGCAGGGTGCCCAAGACCCTGGAATCATGACCTGAGCTAAAATCAAGTGTTGGGTTCTTAACTGACTGAGCTACCCAGGTGCCCCTAGTCCAAAATTATTTTAAAGTTCCTTTGAGACTTCTACTAATGTGTTATTTAATAGTGTGATGTGGGGCACATGGGTGGCTCGGTTAAGAAATTGAATCTTGATTTCAGTTCATGTTAGGATCTCACAGTTGGTGAGTTCAAGCCCTGCATCCAGTTCTACATGGAAAGTGAAGGGCCTGCTTGGAATTCTCTCCCCCCTACCCCTTACCTCCCTCCCCCCATCTCTCTTTCTGTCAAAAATAAAAATTCACATAGAAAACTATCTTTGAAAAAAAGTGTGATATGCAATCCCAAAGTATTGGGGTATTTACCAGCTTTGCTCAATTTAAGACATTAAATGTTTATTAGAAATCTTTAATAAAATATAAAATATGAACAGAACTATAGCCCATGATAAGTGAAATTTATTAGAGTCTTGGAAGTCTGTTCCAACATCAAAATTCAATCTGTAGAAAGTGCCATATCAATAGACATGCAAAGAAACTGGTTCACTAATGGGGAAGGGGAGTAGTACAACAATTTTGGAAGATAGTTACCAGTTTTCAAAGTTATAAGCACATTCTAGTAATCACATACATAGGTATTGAAGATTTGAAAACACCTAATCTACAAATAACCAATATGCCCTTCAAATGGTGAATGGTATACTCATAAAAATATTATTCAATGGGGGCGCCTGGGTGGCTTAGTCGGTTAAGCGTCCGACTTTCGCTTAGGTCATGATCTCACGGTTCGTGGGTTCGAGCCCCACGTCGGGCTCTGTGCTGACTGCCAGCTCAGAGCCTGGAGCCTGTTTCACAGTCTGTGTCTCTCTCTCTCTCTCTCTCTGACCCTCCCTCTCTCTCTGACCCTGTGTCTCTCTCTCTCTCTCTCTCTC
>NW_027529203.1:1042708-1079951 GCF_008692635.1 Crocuta crocuta | reverse complement strand
GTTCACAGTCTGTGTGTCTCTCTCTCTCTCTCTCTCACCCTCCCTCTCTCTCTGACCCTGTGTCTCTCTCTCTCTCTCTCTCTCCCTCTGTTCACGCTGTCTCTCTCTCCTAGAAATAAATAAAAATATTAAAAAAAAATATTATTCAATGATGAAATAAATGAGCTATCAATTCATAAAGAGACACAATAAATCTTAAATATATATTTCTAAATGAAAAACACTAATCTGTATAGTTCCCATCATATAATGCTCTGGAAATACAAAACTTTTAAGACAGTAAATATATTCATGGTTCCAGGGTTAGGTAGAGAAGTTTGAGTAGATGAAGTACATAGGATCTCTCTAGGGCTGTGAAAACAGGTTGTATAGATTTGTGAAGATAGAGACCTGTCACAGTTTATTTGTTGAAAAACTTAGAACTTTACAGCACAAATAATACCTTTAATGCATAAAAATCTTAGAAAACCATTTAGACATTCTAGGGATTCTAGGATAGAGAATAGGAGGAAGGAATTCAATTTATGTGTATTACAAGAAAATGAAAACACTTTACTGAAAATTATGCAGACCCACATTACTTTGGAAAGGAGTGAAATCCAGATGATTAGAGGACACAAACTAAAGGACTCAAAAAGAAGTGGTAGGTAAGCATTGTACTCTAGTTGATAAAGCTCTTTCTATGGAGATAGGGTTAACAAGTCTGACACCACAATCTATGCACATAGAAACAAAACAATTAAGTAAATGGATGGCCAGTTAGATGTTAGAAGCCAGTGTTTCTGATCTGTAAGTAGGTTACAGGTAAGGAATGGGAAGAGTGTTTGATGATCCATTTGCTAATCAATGGATTAGAATTGGAGATATGAATGTGAATTCAAGTTTAGCTTTAGATAGAAGTAACTACATACAGGAATATCAATAAATATGTATATAAACAAAGTCAGTATACAGATATTTCCCTATTCTCTACAGTAGTAGTGAGAACCCCTAGAGCGTAGATAGTAGTTTCTCACACAATTCTCTAAGGAATCAGAATTCTTTGGAGATTTGCCTGATTCTAGGACTGGGACAAATAATATACAAATTAGCCTAGATCATTTTGTGCAGTCATAAAGTAGAGAAGTGCTCAAGTAAAAATAGTGATCCACATGATGGGAATATGTTGAAGTAACATGGGAGTAGACTTTCCAATAGCCAAAGCTGGACTAACTGAACATCTAAATAAGTATACTATTATTTGATTATAACTCAATGGATTAAATTAATATCTGTGAATTACAAAGTTACCAAATAAGGAGAAGAGACAAATATCCTATGTAAAATAATTAAGGAACATTCTATGAAATAGTTGGCTAGTACTTTCAAACAAATTAAGGAAAAAAAATATATACAAAATCTGAGAACTTCTCACAGTTAAGGGGAGGCTAAAGAGAAATGATGACATGTTATGAGGTATCGTTGTTAAGATCCTGGAACAATAAAAAAGGGTAATAGATGTGAGCTAAAAGAAGTTGAACAATAGATACTAGCTCATAATAACAACATATTTAGTGGGTCCTTAATTGTAATAAAGGAGTCATTTTAATGCAAGATATCAATAGACTGGCTGTAGCCTATACAGGCGCTTTACAATATCTTCATAATTTATCTGTATTTATAAATCTGGTTAGAATGTAAGATTCTTACATTCTAAGGAAAAACTATGATAAATGAGGCAACTTTTTTAAAAAAATTAAAAAATATGTATAATATAAACTTTAAGGTGATTAATAACCATCTTTTCTTCTGATAAAAGAAATGTCAAATGAATGCCTCTGCACAGCAAAGAAAAACCAACAAAATGAGAAGACAACCTATGGAATAAGAAAAAAAATGCAAACCATATATCTGAAAAGGGGTCAATATCCAAGGTGTTTAATGAACTCCTATAACTCAATAATAAAACAGCAAACAACTTAAAAGAAGGAAATGAATAGGCATTTTTCCAAAGAAGACCTCCAAATGTCCATTAGGTACCTGAAAAGATGCTCAGTATAATTATTAGGGAAAGCAAATCAAAACCACAATGAGCTATTCATACCTGTTAGAATAGCTATCAAAAATACAGGAGGTAAGTGTTGGGAAGGGTGTTGAGAAAAGAGAAACTTTGTACATGGTTAGTGGGAGATAAATTGGTGAAACCACTGTGTAAAACAGTATGGAGGGTCCTCCAAATTTAAAAATAACATAGGATCCAGTAATTACACTTCTGGGTACATATCCAAGGGAAATGTAAATTGGATCTGAAAGAGATACCTGCATTCCTAATGTCCTCTTAGCATTATTCATGACAGCCAAGATGTGGAAACAATCTAATTCCCAGTGAATGCTTCAAGATGTACACACATAGGGATATTATTTAGCAATGAGAAAGAAGGAAGTCTTGTCATTTTCTAAAACATGGATCGAACTTGAACATTATGCTGAGGTAAATTAGACAGAAAGAGGTCTGTATGATATCACCTAGATCTGAATCTGAAAACACCAAACACATAGAAATAAACTAAAATCATGGCTACCAGGGGTTTAGGGAGGGAGGAAAATCAAAGATTATCGGTGGAACAGTACAATCAGGGTAGTGATGTGCAGGCAGACGTCACAGGGGCAGTGTATACATCATAGGAAGGGGGTTGTTTTACTACTTTAGATTTGGCATTTACAGAGTAAGAAAATATGCTGATCTATAGGCAATGTTTGGCTGTTTTCAGCCTTGACATTTCAAAAGAGACCAGTTTACCTGGTCTGCTTTGCTGCTTCTCAACCAGCCATTTCCCAGGCTGCAAATATTTCTTTCTTAATCTTACCCAACCAGGCTCTATGAGCTC
The DNA here is from genome assembly GCF_008692635.1 of Crocuta crocuta. Taxonomy (NCBI): domain Eukaryota; kingdom Metazoa; phylum Chordata; class Mammalia; order Carnivora; family Hyaenidae; genus Crocuta; species Crocuta crocuta. The sequence goes on along the minus strand of NW_027529203.1, from coordinate 1,077,084 downwards.
GCACAACCACACACACAAAATAGTAATTATGGGAGGTGAGGTGATGCAGGTACTTACTAGGTGTTAATGTGATGGTGATATTCATTTAATATGTAAGTATCAAATTAACACATTGTACATCTTAAATTATACAGTGTTACATGCCACTTATTTCTTAACAAATCTGGAGGAAAAAAGCAAGTAAACCAACCAACAAACAAAAAACTACACATCTTTATGCTTCTCACTTACCTGGGTTTCAGATATTCTGTATTTCCACAAAATATATATCCTGGTTTCCCAAAACTACCATCACATATTTGAAATTATTTAAACTAGTTTTGGAGACAATTCAACAGTCAGAACTCAGGGAAGCTGCTCATATTATTTGGTACTTCTATTCATAGTACTTTAAACTAATATGATGATGACATGATTAATATCCTTCTCTGACCTTTCCTTGCTCCAAAATGGATCATTAGGTTAGGGAGATAACTTCTCTAAATCAAATTACAAAATTATTTTTAATGAGTATTATCTTTCTAAAAATATAAATCAAAGATGTTTATTGTACTCACAAAATGCAGAAAAGGAAAAAATAGCTGATAATTTCAAAACTGAAATTGTGTTCACTCATTCCATCTTGAAGTTCTACTTAACAAATGAACATACTGATGATAAAATTCTAAGATTTTTAGGACTAAAAGTTGTTATATACTTGTGTGTATATGAAATGATGAAAATGCACATACAATCATATTAGTAATCTTCTAGAAGGGTGCAAGGTACAAGCTACTATATAGAAGAATTAACTATATTTACTTTGTCTTGAACTCATCACAATTTATATACAAATTTGTATTTTCATTTAGTGACATGATACAACTTCAAAATGCACATGCAATCTTTGCTTCTTACACTGATGAATTTTTTACTGAAGCCCTCCAACTCTGAGAAATATAATGTGGTGTCTTATCCAGCAAACTGGTTCGCTTTTCTTACTCTACTCATTCAACCCGAGGCTACAATTCTTGTTATAATAAAGCATCACTACACTGCATGGCGGAAAAGACAGGTATACATTTCCTATCTTGCATATTGAGCCTTAAAGGGAAACAGTTTTCACTTCCAACAATTCTAGCTACTGTTTTGTCTGAATGGTGTAATCATCTAGGTTCAGAAACTGATAAGCATCAAATAAAATTTCCTTAGAGATGGATCTCTTCTCCTACCTAGAGAGTCGTGTCTTCTGTGTATTGAAGGAAAGCAAGGCCTGCCAGCCCAAGAATAATTTTTCATACAAAGGCATTCAAACTAGAGACACAAATTTTAAGAGTAAAAATATATGACCAAGAAAAAATTAAACTGTCTTGTCATTTTGTGTGTGTGTGTGTGTGTGTGTATACATTTAAAACTAATTTTATTTTGTATTGATAAATCACCTATTGTCAAGTAGAAGCTATGGAAACTAAACTGTTACCTAAAAAATTGTAGTTCTTGGCTAAATTGAAATGTTAATATATGAGCAATATATACTTTGCTTATATAGAACTGTTTATGTTAGTGCATGTTATTATTCCATATGTATATACTGCTTCATAATTTTACTTTTGTACTTATCAGTATATTACATGTCCTTTAAAATATAATGCTTATATTTTCCACATTATTCTATAATAGAATCATTGTCTTTGTCATATTTAACCAATTTGTCATTGGACATAAAGATTTTGTTTTCATTCATTTTTACCATGGCTAATACTACACTGTATAGTCTTTGAAATAGATGTATGGATGTCTTATTAGCATGAGGAGATAAATTGTTCGAAGTAGATTGGCAGAGACCAAAGAAATCACTATATAGAAGAAATACTTTTGTTCAGAGTGCCTGGGTGGCTTAGTTGGTTAAGCATTTGACTTCTGACTTTGGCTCAGGTCCTTATCCCAGGGTTGTGGGATTGAGACCCACATTGGATTCTGCATGGAGTATGGAATCTTCTTGGGATTCTCTCTCTCTCTGCCCCTTCCTTGCTTGCACACATACGCTCTCTCTCAAAATAAAAAAGTAAATGTTTAAAATATTTTGTGATATATTAATAATTTATATTGATACACATACACAAGTGTATCTATTTTTTAAACAATTTTTAATGTTTATTTCTTTTTAAAGGAGAGGCAGAGCATGATTTGGCAGGGGCATAGAGAGGGAGACACAGAATCTGAAACAAGCTCCAGGCTCTGAGCAGTCACACAGAGCCTGATACAGGGCTTGAACTCATGAACCAGAAGATCATGATCTGAGCCAAAGTCAGAAGCTTACCCAATTGAGCCACATAGGTGCCCCTATAGGTGTATCTAAATACACATTCATACACAACTACTACTACTATGAACTTAAATTGTAAGCATGTATATAGATTTATATATGCACATATATTTATACATACATACATGTATATAGCTATTATGTATTTGTATACATAAAGATATCATATATACACACTTACACACACACACACACACACACACACACACACACACATTATTAAGGGGAATGCAAAGTAGAGGTTGGAGGGAAGATGGCAGCGGAGAAGGAGGACCCTAAACTTGCCTCATCCCCAAAACACAACTAGATAACTATAAAATCATCCTGAATACTCAAAAACTGACCTGGAGAGTGACAGAACAAACTCCTCAACTAAAGGCAGAGAAGTGGCCACAATGAAGAAGGAAAGGCAGACACATGGTTTGGGGGAGACACAGATCATGGCTGCAGCAGGTAAGAAGGTAAAGTGCATGAGGGGGGTAAGAGGGGGTAAGAGGAGCACATAGAGGAATGTACAAGGAGAAGGTATGGTTTGGATTATAAAATGGGCTGAATTTCATGACTTTTTGCAAGCAGCAGGGCTTAAAACCTGAATTTCAAAAGGTCAGTGGGCTTGGCTGGGATAGAGCCCAAAGGACTGCCCTGCTCCTGGAGAGAAGGCAGACAATTGCTTTGAGAACAAAACAGGGAAGACAGCATGGGAACAGCTATTTAAAGACTGCCTGGGGCACACAGTGGAGAGATATTCTGCACTCTTCAGAGTGGATCCCCAAAAGGGAGCATTTACACAGATGTCTCTCCAGGACAAACTAGTGGGCCAGCACGATTGACCTCTCCCATCCCTCAGCATAAACACAAAGTCACTTGCTGGAAAACTGCATAGGTTGCTTACACCAAGTCCCATCCCCCTGCACACTGGTGGGACTGTCTTTCTCAATCACACTTTTCTCAGTACCAGCATGGTGACAACCATTCCCAGAACACCAAGATAAACCCTTGCCCTTACCACGTCTTCTGAGCAGAGATTTTCGCAGGGCCTCAGACTGGAGGTAGTGACAGTCTCATTTCACAGGCAGACAAGAGTACACCAAGTTAAAACTCATCACATCTGGGCCAGGGACCACACGGCACCCACAGCAGGCAAGGAGAGCCTCCACGGATGACTGGCCTGAAGGCAGGTCAGTCAAAACACAACAGCAGGCTATACACAGTGTACACCAGAAAGACTCCCTTAAATGGCAGGCCCTGGGAACTACATGACCTCTTCTCTATAAGGCCATTATTTCAGGAGTATAACTGGCTTTTCTAACACAGATAAGAAGGCAGAGGCTTAGACAAAATACCAAGATGGAAGAATTTACCCCAAATGAAAGAACAAGACAAGGCCACAACCAGAGATGTAAGTAAAACAAATATAAGTAACATGCCTGATAAGAATTTAAAACCATAATCATAAGAATACTTACAGGGCTGGAGAAAAAGAATAGAAGGTATCCGTATGGCCCTTACCACAGAGATAAAAGGGGTAAAAAAGAATCAGAGATGAAGAATGCAATAAATGAGATTAGAAACAGGCTTGAAGATACAAAAAGAAGACTGAAAGAAGCAGAGGGTGTATCAAGGATGTAGAAGATAAAATAACAGAAATTAACAAAGATGAACAAAAGAGAAGAATTACAGAACATGAGAATAGACTTAGGGAACTCACTAAGTCCATCAAGCGTAATATTTGTAGAAGAGTTCGAAAAGAAGAGGACAGAGAAAAGGAGGCAGAAAATCTATTTGAAGAAATAATAGCAGAAAACTTCCCTAACCTGGGAAGGAAGGAGACATCCAAATCCAGAAGGCACAGAGAACTCCCATCAAATCTACAAAAGCAGATCAGGGGCACCTAGGTGGCTCAGTCAGTTGAGTGTTTGACTTTGGCTCAGGGCATGATCTCATGACTAGTGAGTTCAAGCCCTGCATTGGGCTCTGTATTGACAGCTCAGAGCCTGGAGCCTGCCTTGGATTCTGGGTCTCCCTCTCTCTGTCCCCCACCCACTCATGCTCTGTGTGTGTGCCTTTCTCAAAAATAAACATTAATTTTTTTTTAAATGCAGGCCAAAACCATGATATATTATAATTAAATTTGAAAAATGTAATGATAAAGAAAGAAATCTTTATAGGACCCAGACAAAACAAGTCCTGACCTTACATGGGAAAACCCATAAGGCTAGCTGGAGAATTCTTAACAGAAACTTAGCAAGCCAAGAGTGTCACAGTATACTCAACGTGCTGTATGGAAAATATCTACAGCCAAGAACCCTCTATCCAGCAAGGTGATCATTCAGAATAGAAGGAGGGATAAAGAGTTTCCCAGACAAATAACAACTAATGGAGTTTGTGCCCACCAAACTAGCCCTGCAAAAAATATTAAGAGGGAATTTTTGAATGCAAAGGAGATGACAAAAATCAAAAAAGACAAGAAAGAATCAGGGAAAATCTCCAGAAACAATGATAAGACAATGATAGAATGACAATAAATATGTAGCAATAATTACTTTGAATGCAAATGGAATAAAAACTCTAATCAAAAGACATAAGGTGTCTGAATGGATTAAAAAAACAAAACAACAACAACAACAACAACAACAAAAACCAAAAAGCACACACAAAAAACAAAGCCCATCTCTAAGCTGCCTACAAGTGATTCATTTTAGACCTAAAGACAATTGCAGATTGGAAGAGAGGGGATGGAGAAACATTTATCATACAAATGGATGTCAAAAGAAAGTCAGAGTACCAATAATTATATCAGAGATACTAGACTTTCAAACAAAGGCAGTAAGAAGAGACAAAAGGGCACTATATCAAAATAAAGGAGATAATCCAACAAGATTAAACAACTGTAAATACATATGTACCCAACATGAAACACCAAAATACATGAAACAGTAAGAAACCTAAAGGAACTAATCAATAATACAATAACAGTAGGGAATTTTAACACCCACTTACATCAATGGGCAGATCATTTAAAGAGAAAATAGACAAGTAAACAAGGATTTTGATTTACACACTGGACCAGATGAACTTAACAGATATATTGAGAACATTCCAAATGAAAGAAGCAGAACATACCTTTTCAAGTGCATAGGGAACATTCTCCAGAATAGGTCAGATATTACATTACAAATACAAAAAGACTGAAGTAATATCATGCACCTTTATGACCACAATGCTATGAAACTTGAAGTCAATTACAAGAAAATATCTGGAAACAGATATACATGGAAGTTAAACAACATGCTATTAAATAAAGAGTGGATCAAAGAAGATAGAAACAAATGAAAATGAACATGTGATGGCCCAAAACCTTTGGGACGCAGGAAAAGTGGTCCTAAGAGGGAAGTATATAGCAATGCAAGCTCACCTCAAGAAGCAAGAAAAATCTCAGACAACCAACCTGACCTTACACCTAAAAGAGCTAGACAAAAGAACAAAGAAAGCCTAAAGCTAGAAAGATGGAGGAAAATAATAAATATTAGAGCAGAAATTATTTAGAAACAAACAAAAACAACAGAATAGCTCAGTGAAGGAGCAAGTTCTTTAAAAAAATTAATAAATTTGATCAAATTCTAGCCAGACTTGACAAAAATAAAAGAGAAAGGAAGCAAATAAATTCACAAATAAGAAGAAGTAACAACCAAAACACAAAAATATAAACAAGTAGAAGAATATTATGAAAAACAATATGCCAACAAATTGGACAACCTGGAAGTAATGAATGAATTCCTAGAAATACATAAACTACCAAAACTGAAATACAAAGAAATGTTAAATTGAACAGACTGACAACCTGCAAAGAAATTGAATCAGTAATCAAAAATTCCCAACAAACAAAAGTCCAGGGCCAGGTGGCTTAATTGGTGAATTCTACCAAACTTTTAAAGAAGAGTTAATACCTATTTTTCTCAAACTATTCCAAAAATTGAAAAGGAAGCAAAACTCATTCTTTGAGGTCAGCACTACTCTGATTTCAATATGGGTTAAAGACACCACTAAAAAGAACTACATATCCCTGAGCAACATGGATGCAAAATTTCTCAAAATATTAACAAACCAAATCCAACAATACATTGAAAAAAAAATCATTCACCATGATCAAGTGGGATTTATTCCTGGGTTGAAAGCATGGTTCAATATTCACAAATNACCATCACTCTCCGGGCCAACCCTGGCTTGCAGAGGCTGGTCCCCTGCAACAAATCAACATGATACATCACGTTAATAAAGGATAAGAACTATGATCATGTCAATACAGAAACATCATTTGACAAAGCACAACATCCACACATGATAAAAACCATCAACAAAGTAAGGTTAGACCTCAACATGATAAGGATCATATATGAAAGCACACAGCTAGTATCATCCTCAATTAGGAAAAACTGTCAGCTTTTCTTCTATGGTAAGGAATGAGAGGGGTGTCCACTCTCACAACTGTTATTTAACATAGTACTGGAAACTTTAACCACACTAAGTAGACCACAGCCATAACAAAAAAAAAAAAAAAAGTATTCAAATTATCAAGGAAGGAGTCAAACTTTCACTATTTGCAGATTACATGCTACTATATATCGAAACCCCCAAAGATTCCACCAAAACCTTCTAGAACCGATACACAAATTCAGTAAAGTCACAGGATACAAAAATCAATGTACAGAAATCTCTTGCATTTCTATACACAGAAATAATTAAGCAACAGAAAATTAAGGACTCAATCCCATACACAAATGCACCAAAACCAGTAAGATACATCTAGGAATAAACCTAACCAATTAGATAGAAAACCTGTACTCTGAAAGCTATGAAACACTGATGAAACAAATTAAAGAGAACACAAGGAAATGGAAAAACACCACTTGCTCATGGATTAGCAGACCAAATATTGTTAAAATATCTATACTACACAAAAACAATCTACATATTTAATGTATTACCTATTAAAATAACAACAGCATTTTTCACAAAACTAAACCAAAGAATCCTAAAATGTGTATGGAACCACAGAAGATTCCTAATACCCAAAGCAACCTTGAAAAAGAAAAATATAGCTGGAGGTATCACAATTCCAGATACTTCAAGTTATATTAATAACTTCAAGTTATATTACAAAGTGCTGGTAATCAAACTGAAATGGTACATAGACTTATAAAACAGAATAGAAAATCTAGAAATGAACCCACAACCATATTCAATTAATCTTTAAGAAAGTAGGAAAGAATATCCAATAGAAAAAAGACTATCTCTTCAACAAATAATGTTGGGAAAACTAGACAGCAACATGCAAAATTATGAAACTGGACCACTGTCTTACACCATACACAAAAATAAATTCAAAATGGATTAAAGACCTAAATGGGAGACCTAAAACCATAAAAATCCTAAAAGAGAACACAGGCAATAACTTCTTAACATCGGCCATAGCAACTTCTTTCTAGATACTTCTCCCGATGTATGGGAAAGAGAAGCAAAAATAAATCATATGCATCAAAATATAAATTTTCTGTACAAGCTAGGAAACAATCAACAAAACTAAAAGACAACCTATGAATAAGAGAAGTCATCTGCAAATGGCCTATCTGATAAAGAGTTAGTATCCAAAATGTATAAAGAACTTCAAGAACTCAACACCCCCAAAATGAATAATCCAGTTAAAAAATGGGCAAAAGACATGAAGAGACATTTTTCTAAACCCTCCAGTCCAGCAACTGCACTACTAAATATTTATCCAAAGAATACAATAATACAATTGACAGGGATATGTGTACCCTGATGTTTACAGCAGCATTATCTACAATAGTCAAAAAATAGAAATATATATATAGGCACGCACATGCGTGCGCCAATGAAATATTACTCAGTCATCAAAAATAATGAAATCTACAAAGTAATGGAGGGAGCTAGAGAATATTATACTATGTGAAATAAGTCAGAGAAAAATACCATAGTATTTCACTCATCCATGGAATTGAAGAAACAAAAAGGACCAAAGGTGGGGGGGCGGAGAGGTAAACCAAGAAACAGACTCTTGACTACAGAGAACAAACTAATGGTTGCCAGAGGGGAGGTGGTTGGGGGGATGAGATTAAGATGGGCACTTGTGATGCACACAGGGTGTTGTATGGAAGTGCTAATCATTATACTGTATACCTGAAACTAATCTTAGCTATATGTTAACTGGAATTTAAATATCTTAATTTTTTAAGTTTAAAAAATAAAGTGAATTTAGATTTATTACTGTGTAACAATGTCTGTTTCTTCACACTTTCACAATCCTGGTCATTTCATTAGTTTAATAAATGATGACATTATAAATGGTGTTTTTTTAGTGCTTTTCTTTTTTGGGGGGGTTTTATAATATTGAACATTTTCCAAATTTGTCTTAGTCACTATTTTGAAGGACAGTACCTACACGTTTATGGCGTTTTCTCTTTTGAGATTCTTTCATTCACTTGCTTGTAAAAATTAACTTTTATAGAACAGGAATATCTTATAATATCTTCTCTTATCTTTATATGATAAGAATATAACTCAATTTTTTAATGTTTATTTATTTTGAGAGGTAGAAAGTGCACATGTGCATAGTGGGGAAGGGGCAGAGACAAAGAAAGAGTGAATACCAATCAGGCTTTGACCTGTCAGTTCGGAGCCCTAAGGGAGCTCAATCTCACAAACTGTGAGATCATGACTGAGCTGAAATCAAGAGTCAGGTGCTTAAATGTTTGAGACACCCAGGCACTCTGAATATAATTCAATTATAATAATTATATTCCAAATTGTGTTCCATATTGAAGATCAGGATTTTACAGAAACAAAGAATATGCAGTTTTTGCCAAGTTCTTAATTTTTCTTCTGTTTAAAAAAGGTCACTCAAACTATTAACTTAGAAAATAAACACTCAACAGAAACCAAATACTAGATCCAAGAAATAATTGCTTGTTATCATGAAAATTTTAATAATTAGAGTAAACTCTTAGGACAGAAAACTTGGTTGATTATGCCAAAACTGAAGTTTCAAAGACAAAAAAAAAAAAAAAAGAAGAAGAAGAAGAAGAAAAGAAAAGCAGTGTTTTTGATGGGTTTGCAATAGTAGTTTCAACTAATGCATAATGAAATCAATACAGTGAAGAAATTGATATACTAGAGGCCTTTAAAGGTCATTTTGAAAGAACGTTTAACTAGGATAATTTGCCGAATCCCAATAAGGAAAGTGGAATGCATTTAAAAACTGTTCAATGAAGAGTAACCAAGCAGTAAACACAATGCTGCAAAGCAAGTCAAGTTAATTACCTGATATGGAGAGAAAACATTGGCAGCGATTACAAAAAAAAAAAAGTTTGTAAAAGCATAGAATGTTAGCTTCACCAACAGAAAACATTTTTATAGCCCATTTTGAATACTTGGATTTATTTGTAACAATTATTTTAATGTGGTAAAATTATGTTTAACATTTTATTTTAGCTCATGGTTTTCTCATGCTAGATTGAATTAACAATTTTGAACCATCATATATATTAGGCTTTAAGACATATTTCACATTTTTTTCAATCCTATATAACAGAATGAGATGTCACCACACCATCCTCAACATATCCCAAACTGGTTTTAGCCTAGAGACTGACACATACAAAGTTAAAAGAAAAACAAAACAGCTACTTTATGACTAAAACACATTTTTCTTCCAAGATAGTAAAGCACAAAGAGGTACTGTGGTTTAATAGGAAGGTTACAGTAGATTATTGTAAATAACCTACTTACCTTTCTGAACTTTAATTCAGGAGACAAGACTCACTCTACCTCTGTTCTTAGGCAATTCAGAATGAGATCCTTCCTCCCTTCTCTCCTTTAAGGACATGAAAAGGCTCTCGCAGCACCTGTACATGAGGAGAACCCTCATTGGTGTGTGCATGTGATGCAAGATGAGGGATGTTTTCCTAGTTTTTCTTCCCTGCCCTTACCTTGAGGCAAACCTCGGTTATGGCGCCACACTAATGCTACGCAGTGGGAGAACTCACATCTAAAATACTTAGACTGAAATTGCCTCTCTGAATCAGGGAAATGGGAAAAGGGTCCTTATTGTTAAAATTACATACACAGTGGCAACTGGACTTGGGGATTCCCGCAGCAGACAAAACCATGTAAGGAATGTAAGCAAAACTAAATCTAGCTAATTTCATGAAGAGAGGCAAAACTTAGGTTACTTCTTGTAAATGCCTCTGATAATCATAAAATAAACTTAAACTTCCTCTTAAATCTGGTATGATAAAACCACTCTTAACCATCCATTGCCATCTGGAAACCTTCATTGTAATAACCAATCATTGTAGAGGGTAACCAACTTCCATTTTCACTTTATAAGCCATCCTGTAACTTCATGCTCCTGAATTACTTATCAGTCTTTGATTTTGGAAGCTTCCACTTTGTGCACACTTTTTTGGATGCACAATAAACTTTTACTAAATATTGTTCATTGATTTGGTGGTTTTAATTTTGCTACTTCTGGTTTGACAGTTTCTGGGGTCAGAAATTGTAGCCAAATAAAATGCTAAGGACTCTGAAGCCAATGAACAACCAGGTGCTTGTCCCCACAGAACCCACTGAGTTCACTGTTTTCTTGCTGAGCCTGGAGTTTGAGGATAAATCTCTGTTTGCATTTTGAACTCTTTGACTTGATTGTGCATACCCATATTTTGTTTGTTGAAGCTTCTTAGTAAGTCATCCTATTCCTTCATAAGGAGGTTGGGAATGAGTGATACCCTGTTTGAAAACATTCTTTAAAAACAAAAACAAAAACAAAACAAAACAGGACCCCCTAGGGGCACCTGGATTGCCCAGTCAGTTAAGTGTCAGGCTTCAACTCAGGTCATGATCTCATGGTTCGTGAGTTCAAGTCCTGCATTGGGCTCTGTGCTGACAGCTCAGACCCTAGAACCTGCTTTGGATTCTGTGCCTCCCTTCTCCGCCCGCACTCCCTTGCTCATGTTCTGTTTTTCTCTCTCTCAAAAATAAATAAAAATTTTAAAAAAGAAAAAGAAAACAGGGCCCCTCCATAGTTGAGACATCTTAAGGATCATGAAGGCAAAAACAGGTTCCACTTGGTCAAAAACTCTTTTCTCACCTCTCTCAAAAACTCCTGTTTTCTATATGTATACTCATTATAGGCCAGGATCTTCTGCTTTTTTGGAAAATGGATGAATTTTTACATAATTTGGAATTGTATTAGTCACTCTGAGCAGGCTTTAACTTAGATAAGATAGACTACCTTAAGGGGCATCCTTGAAAAGAGAAGATCTCAAACCTCTTGGACACAATGGAATACATTTTTAAAAACTGTATGAAATATAGTTGATATATAATTCTATATTAGTTTCATACTGATTCCACATTTCTATATACTACCCAACGCTCATCACAAAAATGTAGTCACCATACAACATTGCTGCAATATTATTGACTATTCCTGAAGCTCTATTTTTCATCTCTGTGACTTATTTATAACTGGAGGTTTGTACCTTTTAATCCCCTCAACATGTTTTTGCCCATTCTCCCATCTTCCTCCCCTCTGCCAACCACCAGTTTGTTCTCTGTATTTATGAGTCTGTTTCTGTCCCTTATTTGTTTGTTCATTTGTTTTAGATTCCACATATAAGTGAAATCATATGGTATTTGCCTTTCTTTGACTAACTTATTTCACTTAACATAATACCTTCTAGGTCTATTCATGTTGTCACATGATTTATTTGATAAGGGGCTAATATCCAAACTATATTAAGAACTTACAACTCAACACCAAAATCCTCCAAATAATCCATTTAAAAAATATCCAGAGGACTTGAAATAGACAATTGTCCAAAGATAGATGGACAACAGATACATGAAATGATACTCTACATCAATAACCATCAGGAAAATGCAACTCAAAATCACAATGAAATATTCACCCCACAACAATCAGAATGGCTACTGTCAAAAAGAGCAGAAACAACAAGTGTTGGTGAGGGTGGGGACAAAAGAGAACCTTCCCGCACTGTTGGTGCAACTACTGTGGAAAACAGTATTGAGGTTCTTGAAAAACTTAAACACAGAAGTACCATGGGGCACCTGGTTGGCTCAATTGGTTAACTATCTAATTCATGATATCAGCTCAGGTCATGATCTCACAGTTTGTGGGATTGAGCCTTACATAGGAGTCTGTGCTGACACCACTCAGCCTGTTAGGGATTCTCTCCCTCCCCTCAGCTCTTTCTTTGCCCCTCTTTCTCTCCCTCTCTCTTTTTCTTTCTCCCTCTCTCTCTCTCAAAATAAATAAACATTAAAAATATAGAAACACCATCTGACCTGGTAATTTCACTACTGGGTATTTATGCCTACCCAAATGAAAACACTAATTTGAAAAGATATATGCATGCCTTTTTTTCATTACAGCATTATTTACAGAAGTCAAGATAAGAAAGCAAGCTCAATATTCACAGATAGATGAATAGATAAAGTAGATATGGAACATGTATAATGGAATATTACTCATCCATAAAAAAGAATAAGATTTTACCATTTGCAACAGAAGGGAATGCATTCTTCAATTACATGGTCTCAAATAAATGATAAGCTTTTATAATTATGTATTGATAAATTTGCTAATCTATAGAATGCTTATGTATGATAGACTTCATAATTTCTTGCTTCCCAGTTTTCACTAGAAAGTAAGGTTACTAATAGTTAATATTTATAATCAATATCTAAAAACAAAAGTACTGGAAATAATAAGAAATAGGGAAACAACTTTGTATACAAAGCATAGGAAGAATATGGTATGTGTTTTCATATGAAGAGTACGCAAATAATATAGGATGTGTTTTGTTTAAAGAAAAATAGTTATTTTTCTTTCTAAAGTAAATTAACTGGCTGTTCCAGAATAGCAAAGGGAAAAACAAAAGATAAAACCTAAATGAATATAAAAAGTCATAGAAGGTTTGTGGAATATAAAATTTATGTTGTGAGGTCAAAGCAGGCTAAAATTAATATATTTACTTACAAGGGTTTTTAATGAGCCAAAAATGTATTGATATGATCTCTGTTAAAATTACAAAATTTCTTAGATTATTGGCCTGCTCTTAGTAAAATATTAGGAAACAAAGATTCTATGTCTTATGAAATATTTCTGTAATTCACCTTGTCTTCATCAAGTCTTGGGTTACTTTGAAAAATTAAGTCTTTTCCATATTAAAAGAGCTATAGTTTTACAACTATGTAACTTTATTTGCTTTTTAAATATTTAAGTCACTTTGGTTGAGTGCATATTTAAGATTATTTCACAGTGACCCCCGCTCCTGTTTGATAAATGGCTTTACATTTTATGACATTTTTAACAACTCACATAATAAATTTTGAATGAAGTCTATTTGACCTCTAACTTTGGAATTGTTCAGAGATTCCCTGGAAGATCTCAAAAGAAGTGTTTTCACTCCTTAAAAAAGAGAAGTAATAACTTAGTTAGGCTTATTTGATATGTTAAATTGCATGGGAAACATTATCAAATAAAAACAAATATTTAATTTTCTTAGATAATATTTAGATGGGTATATATTATTAATATAATTAATATTATTAATATTATTAATAATAAGTACATATTATTAATAAGTGTCCCAGAAATTGTGTGAAATTCCTAAAATTCTGACATGTCCTAGTATAATATCAGTCACAATTCATTACTAATTTACAATATTGGACATCACAAAATAACAATTTGCTTCTCAATTGCAGCATTTTTTGATCTCATCAGATCTTTAACCATGGCTATTTTAAAATTTTTGGCACTCAAAGGCAGCTATTTACTTTTTATTTTTATTTATTTTTTACTCTTTAATTTTCTCTGAAAACTTTTGCAAGCAGGCAAAAACGCTTTCTCATTAAAGAGATTCACACAAAAAAGACCTCAACAAAGATTAAACTGCGGAATAGAGGTTTCTGAGAAGTTTAAGATAATAACACTGAACTGGGTAAGAATTTCTAAAACTCTAATGGGAAACAAATTGATTCATAAAACTCTAAACCCAAGATGAAGCAAAGAAGTGTTAATTACAGGAGACAGAATGAAGATGATTATAATTTTTGTAACTTGTTCTATTGTTGACCCTTGACTGATCCCACCCCTTATATTCCATTTTGGGGATATTTGTTTTCATTTAATATGTTTTAAACTTTTCCCATACATATTCTTGATATTTGATTTAAAATACAGTCAACTTCAAAACAACTTGATCACTTAAGCTTTGTTTGGTAGAATCAGGACACACTTTTAAGTTCAAGCCTAATTTTACCTTACTGCAAAGACAATATCATCTGGAGTGCCCTATTGAATAAAGAAATTTTCCAACCTGGCTGATAGGAAACTGAACAGACTTCTTGGAGACTTAGGTATTGTTTCCAGTGGTATCTTCTCTCTCTCTCTCTCTCACTCTCTCTCTCTCTCTCTCCTCTTTCTCTCTCTCTGTCCCTCTCTCTCTCTGTCTCTCTCTCTCTCTGTAGTTCTTTCCATAGCCTCAAGTAGTTTCTTGACACATATGTTTATCAGTAGTCAGCTGAAGATTTGAAGGGAACCCTCTGATTACTCTAGGGTTCTCTCTGTGCAGCTCTCTCCTGTCTGATACTCTGCCCTGTGAGCTTAAGATACCTTGAAATGTCTTGGTCTTTCATCTCTTTCTGCTCAAAACAGGGAGTCCACCAGCCTCTGACTGGGTTCACCCTCCCTCTTCTGTGTCCTGGTCGCTCTTTCAAGGCAGTGAACTGGGGAAATTTTAGGGCTCACTTCCTCTTTCAGGATTCATTTTACTACCTGGTGTATAATTGCCTGAAACTGTTTCATACAACATGTCCATTTTGTTTGTTTGTTTATTTCTGCTGCAGGTGATAGTAAATCTTATCCTTGCCACTCCATCATGGCTGGAAACTTAGATCATTTATTTTTATAGGTGTGTATCAGGAGCCTGGCAGTAAAGAAAGTAATTAAGAACACTTAGGTATAAACATATCAGTAAAAATGAATTTCATATTTAGGAAGAGACCATTTATAAGCCTTTAGCAAAAGAGAAAAGGATATGTTTTGAAACATAGGATCAGTTTCAGCTGAGACTTGGTAACAATCGACACTATATTCCAATTAAGACCACTCACTGGAATTGCAAAATGTTAATAACAGAAAATCTGTCAACCAACTTCTGCTGGAAGTTTGTGAAAAAAAGCTGTCCTCCAGCAGCAACCAACCACAATTCAAAAGAGCTTGAAAAGTCTGAGAAAAGAAGCATGGAGAGAAGTACGTTATTTTTTTGTTGAGCTGTGAGCCTTACTATTTTCTTTTATTATTTTAATGTTTATTTATTTTGGAGAGACAGAGAGAGGCAGAGCACAATCAGGGGAGGGGCAGAGAGAGAAGGAGACACAGAATCTGAAGCAGGATCCAGACTCTAAGCTGTCAGCACAGAGCCTGATGCTGAGCTCAAACCCAGGAACTGTGAAATCATGACCTGAGCCGAAGTCAGATGCTGAACCAACTGAGCCACCCAGGCGCCCCTTAGTCTTACCGTTTTAAAGAAGTTAAATGGTTTCTTGTTCCTTCTCTTCATCGTAAGTTCTAGTAAAAGTTACTTGAATGTAGTCACTTATGGAGTTTGAATTTTGTCCTTGAAAGGAGACTTCTGTCTATCCCTCACCTTTCAGACCTAAACTCAAGAGCATTGCATGTCTAGCTGCTGAGGGGGAAACCAAATTTAGACAGCTGGGGTTACCATCTTGCATTTTCAGATTTTATTGAGGTTGACAGTGTTTTCTGTTGCCTGTGAATCTGATATGAGACACAAGTGGTATCAGCATGAGGCTATCTAGGATTTTTTTAAGAGCAAAATCTAAGAGCAGCCAGAGGCATAATTTGATAAACAGTGGCAATACATTAGAAAACAATGGGTTTATACAGTTTCCCAGGTCATAGAGCAGGTATTATATCTGCTCACAATACCTGTTAATTGTGTACTTTGTGCCACTTGCCTCTTCACTGTTTCTGTGCTCCAACGCCAAAGGTTCAGAATCAAATTGAGTGGAGGATAAATCTATAGGCAAGAAATAAAAGGAAGAGAAACATATAACACTCCTTCACTGAATGTGAGCTTCATAGTTTGCTCACATGGAAGTGAGGGAGGTGGTGGTGTAGGGAAGGTACAGAAGAAACCATGACATGAAACCATTCAGATATTTACTAGTATATTGGCCTACCCATTTAATTCCTGACTAGACGGGCTTGTGTTATTTTAGAATTGTAAAAAAATATATGGGACCTGACAATATTCTCTTCCTAGTACAAAGGAGCAATATCAAAGGAGCAATATGAATCCAGTGAATTTCAAAGCAAAACAAACAGGGGCAGGGTGCCTGGGAGGCTCAGTCAGTTGATTGTACAACTCTTAATTTTGGCTCAGGTCATGATCCCAGGGTCTTGGCAAACTGCTTAAGATTCTTGCTCTCTCTTTACCTCTGGCACTCTGTCTGTCTGTCTGTCTCTCTCCCTCTCTCAAACAAACAAACAAAGGCAAAACAAGTAAACACTTTAGGATTTACATTCTGTCAATCATCCTTTTTCAGTGAGATTTTTTTTTTAATTCATACCAACATACACACACACACATGCACAAAGACACACACAAAGACAAATAGACATAGTGTTTGTTTTCACGAATTTGGGACTATATCACACATGACATTGTCTGCTTAACTCACTAAATATTACACTATTCATTATAGTAATGCCAACTGATAAAACTTGATTTTGATCATTCCTATTATTTTATATCTGGGCTTCTTTTTACCCTCTGAAGACACTTTCTTATTAATGTTCCAATTAGTCCTATGAGTATGAGCAGTGTTTTCCTTACTGTGAAACAGAGAAGAGGCCAGTGGCAAACAATGAATACACTATTGATGATGGACAAGGTTGTGCCAGTGTCTCAGGATTTGTGCTTAATAGGAAGCCTAACTTACCACCAGGTACTATCTGGTCTATAGCAACTGGCAGCAAATTTAAGAAGAGTTAATTATTCAACAATGGCATTAGAGGCTACTTTGCAACAAGGTTTAATGTGGATGATTAATGACCCTTAGTATCCCAAAGCTGTAGGACTAAATATGTAGATCAGAAGATCACATTATTGTCTCACACTTCATCAATCTCCTTGCCTTTGTCTTGACCTGTCCTGTGACTATATCTACTAATGAGTTTTATACGTCATGGGCCATCTCCAACTTCCAAGCCAATCATCAAAGGGGAGATAGTGTCTCAGAAGGCCTTGTGGGGCCTTACGTGTACCATCAGTGATACTGAACCTCCACATTTTATGTGAGGCTTTAATACTCTGACAAATTCTTGCCAGATCCACTCTTTAAACAACCATTTGTTGAGTGTTACCATGTTCTAAGTATTCTGTGACTTACTGAAAATATAAAAGCAAATATGGCAAAGGAGCATCCCTCAATTATTTTGAAATCTAACCCCAATGTTAAACCTTGACTGTGCAAGCAGATAAACTCTGTTCTTGTATTTGTGAAGATACTTACTAATGCAAGTATTAGCAACCCAATCTCAAAGAAGCCTAGCAAGTAATGTTCTCATTATATCCAGTTAGAAATTTCAGAAGTAGGGCAAACTTTAGCATGTTTATTGATTCAGTTGTTTTAGATGCCATCAAGATTTCAAGCTCTTCCTACTCCACCATTTTTTTAAATGATGAAAATCTCATCAACTTGCATTGAAGTCACAGGTAGAAAAGTCCTCTTGCCCAAACTATCAATGATGTACTGTTATTTCTTAGATAGACACCTTTAGATAAAACTAGCCCCATTCATTTACAAACTTGCCAATGTCCACAAAAAATGGTAATGCCATGCCAACTTCCAGAATTTCGCTACCATTTACAGAAATATTGTAGTGTTTGTTGGCTCTTGGCCTGGAAATAATGTAGAATATGCAGCAGCCTAATTAACTTCACAACTAAGTTCTCAGACAGGAATTGTGAGATCTTTATTG
Source organism: Crocuta crocuta (assembly GCF_008692635.1). Classification (NCBI taxonomy): domain Eukaryota; kingdom Metazoa; phylum Chordata; class Mammalia; order Carnivora; family Hyaenidae; genus Crocuta; species Crocuta crocuta. The sequence goes on along the minus strand of NW_027529203.1, from coordinate 1,058,662 downwards.
TCTATAGTTCCAATCCCAATGTTAATTGCATATTTTAGAATCTGTTGCTTAAGGGTTCCTAAGCATGGTAGCTTATTTTGAATCAGTTGAGATACAATTTGCTTCACTTAAGGAAAAAAAAAAAAACCCTCAGATTAAAGATTTTAAATAATGAAAGACTAAATTATGCACACAATAGGAGGTTCAGATGTAGAGGAAACTTCAAGGTTTGTTAATTCAGAGGATCAATTATGTTTTCTGAGGCTTAGATTCCTAGCATCGCCTTGCATTTCTATGTAAACTCCTAGTTTTACCTTAACTTAGGTTTTCTTTATGGTCTTTAAGTATTTACTTCCAGGACCTGGGACAATATGCCCACAATAATTGTTTATTTATAATATAATGTAAATTTTTTATAAAGGAGTAGAAGTATTTATGTATTGAATTAGTGTCTAGATTTAAAAAATAGCCATCCTCTCCTAATTTTACAAAATAATTTGTAACATAAATACATGTTTTGTTTTGTTTTTCCTCCTAGTGATGTAAAGAAAAAAGTGGCTTGGCCAGTGGAGTTCCTCTGCATTGCTAATGCCTTGATTCCTCTAATTTAAATCTTGGGACAATGTACATAAAAGAGACTTCGTGCCTGAAGAAGATTCAACTCTAACTAAGAGTATGTGCCCTACAGCTTTTGGATTTTCAACAATGCATAACATTAGAAATTTGCCCACAGATTTGCCCCCACTAAGCAGAATCCAGCACATGACTCTAGTATGCTTACTTTAAGGAAGACAGGAGTATTAGATGAGTGTGCCAACAGCAGGGCAGTATAGCTAGAAATGAGAAAGTGTATGTACAGAACTTTTTTCCAGTCTCACCATCTTTAGTATTCAGCCTTAGAGGATAGTGAATATGAAGCTGAGAGAAAAACAGAAACCACACGTCCCAGTATTTCCACATATGTCCAGGGAAAGAATGTTCTAACTTATAGACAGACAAAAATAAGACAGAAAGGGACTGGTGGATTTCTATACTCTCTTTTTCTAGAGTCTACCCCACATTGTCCTTCTCCTTCTCACAATTCCAAGTTGCCGAAGTACATATGTTCCTTACGTGAGAGAAGGTGTGTGGTCATTAACTATATGGTGAAGCACTGGAAACACTTTTGCTTCTTGGAATAGAGATCCTTAATCCTTAGTGGGTTGCCCTTATCTTTACTTGCTTTTCTGTTGTACAAATCTCCAAAAGGCAATCAGAGAGATACATAAACTGGAAGGATTAATATGAAGTCTAGTTATTACTGATCTTATTCTGGCCCAAGATATATTTGATGGCCAGATTCAAGAAAAAAGAATTTAAGGATTTTTGTATTTACTAAATTGTAAACCACCCATTGGTGAACCAACAGGTTATCACACGAAGATGGAGTAGTGAATATTGATGAGGATTGAAATTTCCACATAGCATTTACTTTGATAATCAAAACTGAATATAATATTGAACTGTATACTTTATAAAATAATGTGTCGAGCAGCAGCTGTATTTTAATCCACATGTTAAAAATATTAAAGCTGCACAGCAAAATAATCTCTGAGGTATCTTTTTGTTATAGTTATTTTTAAAAATAGGATATGGAAATACAATTGAAATATCAAGAATTTTGCCTTTTGAAGTGTACAATTCAGTACTTCCCAGTATATTCACAGACTTGTGCAACTATCATGGCTGTCTAATTTTAGCATATTTTCATCACTCTCCCCCAAAAAACACCCAATATGCATTAACAGCTACCCCTTATTTCTACCTCCCCAGAGCACTTGAAAATCACTAACCTACTTTCTGTTTCTGTGGATTTGCCTATTCTGGATAATTCTTTTAAATAAAATTATAAAATATGTGGCTTTTGGGGATTGGCTTTTTTTAGTGTGCACAATGTATTAAAGATTTTTCCATTTCATTGCCAAATAATCCCTCATACAGATATATCCTACTTTGCTTATTTATTCATCAGTTAGTAGACACCTGTGTCCTTTTTTTGGATATAATAAATCCTATTGCTTTGGTTGATTATGTACAGATTTCCATGTGGATATTTGTTTTCAATTCTCTCCGGTCTGTACATAGGAGTGGAATTGTTGGATCATATGGCAAATCTATGCTAACATTTTGAAGAACTATTAAAACTGTTTTCCAAAGTGGCTGCATCATTTACAATCTTATCAGAAGTGTAGGGGGGTTCAAAGTTCTACACATCCTCATTAGCACTTGTTTTTGTCTAACTTTTTAATTTTAGCTACTTTACTGGGGTTGAAGAAATATTTCATTGCATTTTTCATATGCATGTCCCTACTGACTAATGATGTTAAACATCTATTCATGTGCTTATTTACCATTTCTATAAATTCTTAGGAGAAATATTCACTCAATCCTTTGCCTACTTTCGAATAGGTTTGTCTTCTATCATGATTTTAAGAGTACTGTATATGTTCTGGATACCAGTCCCTTATCAGATATATGATTTGCCAATATTTTCTTCCATTCTGTGATTTCACCTTTTTGATGGTATCTATTGAGCAAAACATTTTTGAAATAGTGATAGCATTCAATTTATTTTATCCTTTTTAAAAATCAAGGTCACACGGTTTTACCCCTATATTTTTTCTAAAAAAATAGTTTTATCTCTTAAATATACATCTATAATCCACATTAATGTTTTTATATGATTTAAGATATTGTTCTAACTTCATTCTTTTGCTGATATCCAGTTGTTTGACTATCTTTAAAGTTGTCTTGATGTCCTTGCCCACTATCAATTGGCCATGGGTGTGTAGAGTTATTTCTGAACTGTCAAATCTATTGCATTGTTTTACATATCATTATGACAACACCATATTTCATGATTATTGCGACTTTAAAGTTTTGAAGAAATGTGAGTCTTCATTTTTCAAATTCTAATTTTTCTTCTGTAATATTGTTTTCACTCTTGAATCTCTTGCATTTCTATATAAATATTAGGATCGGTTTATCAATTCCTACAAAAAGCCATTTGGAATTTCAGAGGGATTACACCGAATATTAGATCAGTTTGTAGAGAATTGCCATCTTAACAACATTAAATTTTGTAGTCTATGAACATGGGATACATTTATTTAAGAATTCTTTAATGTGCTTCAGTGGTGTTTTGTAATTCTCCATGTACAGTCTTGCACTTTGCTTTCAGCCTTCTGGTTTTTTTTTAGTTTTTTCAATGTTTTTTATTTATTTCTGAGAGACAGAGAGAGAGAGAGATAGCGACAGTGTGAGCAGGGAAGTGTCAGAGAGAAGGAGACACAGAATCTGAAACAGGGTTCAGGCTCTGAGCTAGTTGTCAGCACAGAGCTGGATGTGGGGCTTGAACCCATGAACCCTGAGATCATGATCTGAGCTGAAGTCGGACGATTAGCCAACTGAGCCACCCATGTTCCCCCTTCTGTTTTTTAAAAAACATTTTTTTTCCATTATTTTTTAGTTTTGAGAGACAGAGTGAGACAGAGTGTGAGGGGAGGAGAGGAGACACAGAATCGGAAGCACACTCCAGGTTCTGAGCAAATGTTCAGCACAGAGCCTGATGCGGGGCTCAAACCCATGAACCATGAAATCATGACCTGAGCGGAAATCAGACACTTAACCTAAGGGGCCACCCAGGTGCACCCAGCCTTCTGTTCTTTTGATACTATTTAAACAAACTTATTTTCCTAACTTCATTTTTGGATTTCTTTTTTCTAATGCATAGAAATACAATTGATTTTTGTGTATTATCCTATATACTATAACCCTGCTGAAATTTTTGATAAATTAACAACACAAGAAATAACAGATATTGGCAAAGATGCAGATAAAAGGGAATCCTCTTTTTCTGTTGGTGGGAATGCAAACTGTTGTAGCCACTCTGGAGAACAATTTGAAGGTTCCTTAAGAAACTAAAAATAGAACTACCCTATGATCCAGCAATTGCACCACTAGATGTTTACCCAAAGGATACAAAAATACAGATTCAAAGGGGTGTGTGCACCTCATTGTTTGCAGCAGTATTATCAGCAATAGTCAAACAATAGAGTCCAAATGCTTATCAGCTGTTGAATGGATAAAGAAAATGTGGTGTGCGCACACGCGCGCATGTGTGTACACAATGCAATATTACTCAGCCATCAAAAAGAATGAAAGCTCGCCATTGACATGGATAGAGCTATAATGTATAATGCTAAGTGAAATAAGTCAATCATAAAAATACAAATATCATATGTTTTTACTCATGTGTGGATTTTAAGAAACGAAACAGATGGGAAGTGGGGGGAAGAGAAGAAAGGGAAACAAACCATAAGAGAGTCTTAATGATAGAGAACAAGCAATGGGTTGACAGAGGGAGGTGGGGCAGGGGGTGGGCTAGATGAGTGCACATAAGAGGGCACTTGTGATGACAATTATATCTAAGGGATGGATCATGGAATTCTATATTGTATGTTAACTAACTAAAGCTTAAATTAAAAAAAAAGAAAGAAAGAAATGCAACAACAACAAAAGTTTTTTTGTGAATCCTTAGAAATTTCTATATAAAAGACCATATCAACTGCAAATACAGTTTTATCTCTTCCTTTCCAATCAGGATGCCTTTTATTTCTTTTTATTTAGTAGTCTCTCTGAATAGAACATCAGGAACAAGTGTTATTAAGGTGATGAGAACAGACACAAAAGTACCTTTCCTGATCTTAGGGATACAGTGCTAATTATCTCACTATTATGTATGATAATTGTGTTTTTCTTTTTCTTTTATTTTAGTTCACATCTTTATTACAAACAAGATGGAGTACAATAAATACTAGTGTCCCTTGCCTTTTTTGCATTACATGTTGGAGATCTTTCAGTATTAGTTCACCGAATAATTTGTCATTCTCTTTTACAGCTGCTTTTTTTATGTACCATACATAATTTATGTAACCGGTCGCTTTTTGAGGGGCATGAGTTGTTTCCTTTATTTATTTATTTATTTATTTATTTATTTATTCATTCATTCATTCATTCATTCATTCATTTATATTTATTTTAATATGAGTACAATTGACACACAATGTTACATTAGTATCAGGTGTACAACCATAGTGATTCAACTTCTCTGTACACTTAGGCTGTGTTCACCACAAGTGTAGCTGTCATCTATCACTATACAACACTATCACAATATCATTGAGTATATTCTTTATGCTGTGTCTCTAATTCCTGTGACTTATCCATTCCTTAACTGGAGGGCTATTTGTTTTACATAGATTTTATTTATCAGGTGACGAAGTTCTATTTATAGTTTCTTTTACTTTTCTTGAGTTTTTGTTACATTTAATTTATAATCTTGAAAGGTAGTTGATTTTTGTCAAGTACATTTTCTACATTGGAGATGAATGATCATGTGGTTTTGTTCTATATTCTTGATTTGGTGAAATATGTTGATTGTTTTTGTATGCTGAACGCACTTTGCAAGATAAATCCACACTGCTGGGGTGTTCAATCCTTTTTATATTTTGCTAGGTTCAGTCGTCTGGTATTTTGTTTAGGATTTTTATATCTAGATTCATAAGTACATTGGACTCTAGTTTTCTTAGGATGAATTCATTTGTTTTTTATTTTAATGTTTTATTTATTTCTGAGAAAGAGCACGCGAGAGAGAGGCAGCGTGAGCAGGGGAGGGGTCAGAGAGAGAGGGAGACACAGAATCCGACACAGTCTCCAAGCTCTGAGCTGGCTGTCAGCAAAGAGCCTGACCTGGGGCTACAACCCAGGAACCATGAGATCATGACCTGATCCGAAGTAGGAAGCTTAACCTGAGCCACCAGGGGCCCCCATATTTTGTCTGATTTTTGTACCAGGCTAATAGAATGTGTTGGGAAGCTTTCTCTCCTCTTGTATTTTCAGACATATGTGAAGGTGTTAATATTTTATTTTAAACATTTGGTAGAATTCACTATTAAATTTATCTGGGACTAGGTTTTATTTTGGAGAAGTTTTTGGATTTTAATTCAAAATCTGATTATAATTCTAGTCAGATTTTTTTTCTTTTTGAATCAATATTGGTAATTTTTGCCTTCAAAGAAAAATTTCAAATTCAGCTACATTATCTAGTTTATTACACAATTGCTCAAATTCTCTCATGATTTTTTTTATTTCCTAGGGTTGAAAGTAATTTTCTTGTTTTATTTATTAATGATTTTAGTGATTTGAGTCTACTCTTTAAAAAACTTGTTAAGGTAAAGTTTTGCTAATTTTATTTCTATTTTAAATAAACTATTTTTTTAGATATTTTTAACATTTATTTTTGAGAAAAAGAGAAAGACGGGGTGTGAGTGTGTAAAGCCAAGAGAGATGGAGACACAGAATCAGGAGTAGGGTTAAAACCCACAAACCTTGAGATCATGACCTGAACTGAAGTCAGCCATTCAAATGACTGAGCCACTATTTTTATTTTAATGTATTTTTCTAGGGAGTCCAACATCTGGGCATCTCACCAACAGATTTTATTCACTTTTTTCTCTGTAAATGAACCATGCTTTTCTGTCTTTTGCATGACTTTAATGTTTTTGTTAAGACCTAGATATTTTAAATAATAAAATCTAGTATCTCTTGAAATCATATTTTTCACCTCCTTTTCCAAGATTCCTTCTTGCTGTGAGTTGTTGTTTTCATGCTGCTGCTATTGACAACTTTCCTACATTCTTTAAAGACTGTGTGTGCCATTGAAATCTCATTTATTTTGTCAGCTAATGATTGGACAGTTTTCCATAAATTCCTTAAACCACTCTCTTCTAGTTTTGTTTTTATTTATTTATTATTTTTGTTTCCTAAGGGGCTCTGTGTAAGTTTTGAGTCCTATCTTCAAGTTTCTATTAGGCAGTTTCCATCTTTGCCTGTTGCTCACTTCCTGCTTATGCAAACCCTCAAAGTCAGCAAGAGACTAAAGACAAGGGCTTTCTTGGGCCATTCCTGGGTATTCACACAACACTGCACATGCGTAAGGACTTCTTGATTTCCTGGAATATAACTCTGATTTTCAAAGTCCCGTACGACATCTCTTTTTCCAGGTTTAAGTTTTTTGGTAGGCTGCTTATTTGTCCTGTTATTGCTTCCTCAGTCATCTGTGATGTTAGGCAATTGCCAAATGATTATTTTCAAGGCATACCCAGAGAACAGACTATTTACACTGAATAAAGTCTGAATCAGATCAATTAAGACAAGCCCAGTAAATGGGATTTCTGAAGAACAGCCATACAGTTCAAATACTGACAATTTGAGGGGAATTGGTGTTTTGGCAGAGCCCCAGATTTGTTTTCCTTCCTCCAATGGTGCTTAGCTGCTGGTTTTCATAGCTGCTTATAATTGTCAGGTTCTTTTATTTCATATATATGTGTGTGTGTATATATATATATATATGTATGTATGTGTGTGTGTGTGTGTGTTTGTGTATTTGGAGACTGCCATGATGTTGGGAAAGAGGATGGAAACAAGACTATTTAAAATGCCATAACATTAACCTTTTTTTTTTTGCAGCTATTAAAAAAAATTTTTTTTGATGTTTATTTATTATTGAGACAGAGAGAAACAGAGCATGAATCAGGGAGGGTCAGAGAGAGAGGGAGACACAGAATCCGAAGCAGGCTCCAGGCTCTGAGCTAGCTGTCAGCACAAAGCCCGACGTGGGGCTCAAACCAATGAACCATGAGATCATGACCTGAACCAAAGTCGTACGTTTAACCAGGCTCCCCTGCAGCTATTTTTAATGAAAGCTTCTCATATTGTTATAAGCCTTTGGTTAATTTCTAGAGTACTGAAAGTAGATTTTGGCACTTTTTCCCAGGATTACAATTGTTTTTTTAATTATTATTATTTTTTTTGGTTTATTTATTTATTTTAAGAGAGAGTACACACCAGTGGGGCAAGGACAGAGAGAGAGAGAGAGAGAAAGAGAGAGAATCTGAAACAGGCTCCACACCCAGTGCTGATCTCACAAACTTTGAGATCATGACCGGAGTGGAAATCAATAGTCAGCTCTTAAATGACTCAGCCACCTACGCACCCGCGTATTACCACTGCTTTCAAAGAGGAGTAGAATTTTGGAGGTATTTGCAGTGCCATTCTAGAAGTGCTTCCCAGTAACTAACTTTTGTTTGTTTGTTTGTGTTTATTTAAACTAAAATTTTAAATTCATTTATTCATTTTAAAAAATTTAATGTTTATTCATTTTTGAGAGAGAGAAACACATGGTGTGAGTGGGGGAAGGACAGAGAGAGAAAGAGACACAGAATCTGAAGCAGTCTCCAGGCTCTGAGCTGTCAGCACAGAGCCTGACGAGGGGCTCGAACCCACAAGCTCATGAGATCATGACCTGAGGGGGAAGTTGGATGCTAAACCAACTAAGCCACCCAGGCATTCCCTCTCCAGTGGCTAACTTTTAAAATATTCAGATAAAAATTTTAAGACCATGAGGGTGTCTCTTCTTTAAAAAAATTATGTTACTAGTGACTGCTATATATATAGACACTCAATAAATATTTGTGGAATGAATCAATATATTATTTTTTGTTGTTGATACATTGAAAGTCAATATATTTTAATCTCAAGAAAAAAGAAGATTGAGTGTACATACAAATTGAAAAGAATATCACCAACATTTTTAGGCTGTGACTCTGTGCCAACAATATACTTATTGCTTGTTCCACACTACTTCATTTAATCTTCCCAACAACCATTTGTAGTTTCACTGAAGTTAGAGATAGCAAGTAACCTTCTCAAGGCAGTACAACTAGTAAGTGGTTGAATGGAGATTGCAACCAGGAAACTGAATCTGGAACCAAATTCTTAAATATAATATTGTCTCTTCCCCAGGTTCCTTGGATTTAAGAACTTTAATTTAAAATGTCACAGAAAATATCAGTTAACTGATAGTTTTATAAAAAAATATAGATATAGATACAGATACTGGTCAACAAACTCACAAGTGCAGGTAATGTGCTACAAGAGGGACAAGACTTTTGCTAACATCACAAGGGTGCCAGCTGGCCCAATGAGTAGTTTAATAGTAATTCTTGCTACATGTATTAAAGTATTTATACAGACAAATTCAAGAGGCATTTGTTTTCCTTTTCTTCCCCTGACCTAAATCCTGTCTAAACAAAATAACAGCACAAACAATTAAAATGGTTTGAGAAGAAAAGCTTAGGTATGACTATAACATGGCTGTTTCAAGAGTAGAATATTTAGAAACAATTACGTAACATGGTTATAAACTTCCTGATTATAAAATACTGATTCTCCTTAGAACCTGAAGGAATTTAGTGTACTTCAAACAATACAATTATATATTATTTTATAATCTTCCAGTTTCCAAACATAAATGGAAGTGATAAATTAGAGCATAATCTTTTATTTTTGAAGTGGGTCCCCCTAGTTAGTTTCATGTAGGAAGATACACATTAATATATCTATGACAAATATTTTAAATTTAGTATATATGATATTGGACTCTGAAATATAAGTTTTACATGAAATACATGTGTGCTTCCACAAGATGCCAAACCTAATACATCTTCTCTCAATGGTACAATAGAAATAATAAAATTTTCAAAAAGTAAATTAGAAAAATATAAGACATGGTAATTTTGTTTTGTGTAAAACTCCACCTTACTTACATTGAGGATTCTCTATCATAACTTAGAGATATAAAAAAATTAAAAAGAACTTAAAATATAATAAATATAATTATAATGGCTCATTTTTAAACTGATTTCTATTTGAAGATAATCTAATATTGATATTTATGTGACAGAACATAAATAATTATATAAGTAACTTTTTCTTTTCCTACAAACTTGTTCAGAATCGGTAGTTAAGTATTAACTTAGGTATGGGAATATACATAGGCATTAATGTCATTGCTGTCCTATTATCCGTAAAAAGAATGGTCACTAAGAAGTTAAGCAAAGTATTGAGAGTTCAAAAATGGACTTGATTATTAGCTAGAAAACGAGAATAAAGTTGTCTCTAGAAAGGGGGTGTTTTAAAGCTATGCTATTTATAAAGATATGCAACTGGCCTACTATAATATAATATGTAAACAGATTAATGATACCTTAACATTAAGCTATGTTTCAATTCAAGGAGATGGGACAACTCTGTGTACTCTCTACAATTTTAAAAATATTTCCTGAAGGACACTCTAAGCCCCTCTAACAATGTTCATTTTGTACCACTGAGGGAGACATAATATTGGGTTAAATAGTTAATAATATTTATTCCACTGTCTCACCATTAAGTTCTTAGGGTTTACTCTAAACTAACTTGAAGTCAAAAGCATCTCTGAGTAGTACTGATGATATTATAATGAATGTAAGAGTTAAAGAAGTTAACAAAGAACTTCATAAATCTTAGGACCAGTTTATACAAATTAGGGGAATAGAGCATTTCACAATAGATCTTTGGGTTATAACTATATAGGCAACATGAAAGTACAAATTGAACAACTTATTGTAAGATGAGGGAGTCTTAGAGATTTAATTAGTCAAATAAGACATTCAGAAGCTCAACATACATCTTTTAAATAAATACCATCTGACTCCCAAATTGTTTGCATAATTCCATTTTCTTCTATGTTGACATACCTGTTAAAATGTGTATCTTAAAATGAGGATAACAAAAACAATGAAGTGGGAGGTTTGACTTCAAAAATAGAATTGGAACACATTTGTGTGAAATTTGGTGTCCCAAAATATGCACTATATGGAAGAAATGTAAATTCGGGGAGAACCAAAACAACACTTTATGACTGCTAATCATGTAAAAGCATCTGGAAGGAGAGAAGGCAACCTATTAAATCATTAACACTGAAAAACTTCTACTAAACACCTGGTTTATGCAGAGAACAGAATGAGGACATTATAGATAGGGGAAAATCTCTCATGGAAACAAGTAATTGATTTCCATTTACTATTTAATCTTGTTTTTGTACACTGGGCAAAACAATCTTTGGTGATTTGATTGTGTTTGATGTTGTGGCGGCATTTTGGAGAACAGGATAATTAATATAATGTATCTTGTGCATATTTTACTAGATTCACTTTTATAGTTTCTTGTAGAGTTGCATGCTACAAAATTATTAGCATAAAAATTAAGATTTGAAAGTAGCTCATTTAACTTGGATGGAGAAATATTCATAGCAATCTGTCATAAATATTTCCTCCCATTCCTCCCTTATCAGAACCATTATTTCTCATAATTGTCCCAAGCGTACTTGAAGACAGGAGACAGGATAAGTCTGTAAGAAATGGGTTGTTGCCATTTAAGACATTCAATAACCTCAGTCAGTCAGAAGGGTTAGCCAAGTAAAGTAAGAAAAAGAAACAAAACAAAATTTAGACTAGCAGAAGGGAATTTGAAAAAAATCAATAGTTAATTCAAATACTTTTTAAATGTGTCAATATTTACTCTTCCTGCCTCCCTGTCTTCTTCCCTCCTTATCTTCCTTTCCTAGTACAGTTTTTTAATTGTAACCATTTATCTGTAACTATTCCTTTAGAATATATGTCCCTACTTGAATGTAAAAGAAACCTTAATATTTTCAGTTCTTCTCTGACTTAGGAAATGTGTTCAGAACACTATATCTTGCAACAGAAAAGAGCCAAACTGATAAATATATCACCAGTGCCTCTTGAGTGTTTAAGGAAAAAAATCTATTTTTGGCAAATCTTTATTTTTAATCATTTTCATTATAATATTACAAGCTACCTTCTATGCACAGACAGATAAAGCAATGTAATAGACAATTTCTAATACTGCTTTTTGGTTAGTTTCACTCCTCTCACTGATCATTGAGAATCATTTCCTTCTTTTTTCCTCAATAAAAGTAAATGAAGAAGAGAAATGGCTTCAGAATAATTTTAAGCTTGCACATATTTGATCCTAGTATACAATTATTTTTTGGAGCCCCTTTGGGCATACCTTGTCACTTAACACTGCATATTTGATCAAACTCCTTCCCTCAGTTCAGATTCTCACCTCTATTATGACCATGTAAATTTTCTTCCCCATCCTCTAAAGACCCTTCTTTGTTTTCAGGCTAAAGTTTAACAATCCTTAGCATTCACTAGAAGATACTTTATCATCAAGCTTCTGTTGACCTCTACACACACATACACTCTCAATTCCTCAGTGTAATCTTCACCTCATAATAGCCTTCTAAATCTATACTAAGTTACCACTCTGCTAATTTTCCCTCATGTTATGACATTTGCTACAGTTGGTTAATACTAAACTATAAGATCTATGGAAGCTAGGGTCATATTTGTTTTGCTCACCAATATATCTCTAGTCCTCTGTAAAATATAGCAGGTTCCAAAAAAAGTATTTTTAAATTGACAACTGGTTTGGTATATATTTCAATTTTTCTATCAAAATTAGGTCATTTCTGGGGCATCTAGGTGGCTCAGTTCTATAAGTGCCAATTCTTGACTCTTGATTTCAGCTCAGGTCATGATCTTGCCGTCTGTGGGATTGAGTGCTGCGTCAGTCTCTGTGCTGACAGCACAGGGCCTGCTTGGGATTCTCTCTCCTGCTCTCTCTGTCCCTCCCTGGCTCTCACATGTGGCAGCATGCACCCCCCTCTCAAAATAAATAAATAAACATTAAAAAGTGAAATGAGGTCATTTCTTTCATATTTTTACACTTCTGACATTCCCAGTATGGATTGTGTCTTCATACTCAGATACGAACCATTATGTGAATAAAATTAAATTATTAAATTTAGTCCAGGCACTGTCAACTGACCCTTTCATTCAAAATTCTACACCATCTTTTTTTTTTTTTTTTTTCCTACTAGGCTCTTCCAAGTAAATCTAATAATTGTGCCTATCTACTTTCACTTGGGATTATCATTGGCTATTATCCTCAGATTGGTTTGGGGCTGAGATTATCATAATTTGGCCTTCCTTGACTCCTACTGATCATGCTGCTTTCTTAGCCTCCAATGATTTTGCTCACCTGCTTTAGCTGCCTGAGCTCTGAAATTTCATTTATGTGCAACAAATCAGTTTTATGACTGTATCCTTCGGAATCTGTGGGTCATTTGGCGATTTACTTCCTGCTCAGATATTTGATCTCATTTGCTTAACCTATACTATGGATCCTGTTTGACTTCAATTCTAATATTAATTTAATATTAATTGCAGTGTTGACTTTGCCCCATCTAATTTTGCCTAAATCTCTGGTATTTTGTGTTTCTCTAAATTATATTATATATCTGGTTCCTAGTAATATACTTTAGGTTTTCTGGTAAAAAGGGACCTCCTATTAAATAGGTTGCTTTTAATATATGACACCTCAGTTCATTTATGGATGACAATATATAAATAATAAACAAAAAATAATGAAATATAATTCTTGACCATTAGTGATGCATTGACTATGTACTCAAGTATAGCTCATGGCTGTGTAACCTGAATATAGCAAATAGAAATATGGTACACCCAGTTACCACACCCCAAGTAATATGTTTGTATTTACTTATACTAAAACATTATTCATTGTTTGTCTAAAATTCACATTTAACTGAAAACCCTGTATTTTATATGTTAACTCTTCCAGTATATATTGTTTAATGTTAAAAAACAATACTTTTTATAGTAATTAAAACAGAATTGTCAGAATCAAAAGCTTTAGATATGGTTCCTAGAAGACATCTGTATTACTATTAAATGTTATTCCTAGTGAAGTATGCATTATACATACCTATTTTATTTTTATTTATAGTTTTGATGTTTTTCTTTATTTTTGAGACAGAATGAAAGCATGAGCTGGGGAGGGGCAGAGTGAGAGAGGGACATAGGAACCGAAGCAGGCTCCACATTGACAGCAGAGCTCGAACTCACAAGCCGTAAGATCATGACCTGAACCAAAGTCAGAAACCAGACGCTTAGCTGACTGAGCCACCCACATACTCTTACATGTTTATTCTAAAAATTATAGTTCCTCTGGGGGCTATTTGCCTTTAATTTACCTAAACCTGTTGTCTCTAAATCACCTCTGGAAGCAATTACATATTTTCTTTCCTTGACTGATTTTTACTATCATAACTTTTTTGCCTGTTTTGTTATTACCTCTGCCATTTTAACCATTTTTAACACCTTGTTATAGGTGTTTTCTATTTCTGAGTCGGTTTTATTTTAATGCAATTTTCTTAGTTCATTTTGAATTTTCAATTGCTTACTCCTTATATATTCTTCCTGAAGAGACTCCATAAATCACTATACACACGAGTTAGATTAATGTTTTCCTGTTTGATGACTATAAGGAATATTTTAATGATATCTCTATAATGTATAAACTTGAATGCCAAACTGAATAGGACAAGTAAAAATTTCAATGTAGAAATCCTGTGGCAGATACTTTAGAGACATTTCATTTCTTAGATCAAATTAATATGTATAAATGACAAAACTTTAGTTGTTTGTTTTCAAAGAAGAGGGAATAACTTTAAAAATACCTTTATATCCAGGAAATCATGTAGGAAAATATGTATTATTTGGATAGATATCCCCCCAAAAACTGAAATACAATAACAATCTATTGCTGCAAAATATTTGAAGAACCTTAGGGGTATTTGTTTATTTGAACAAAATCAAGTTTTCAAGAATTTAAACATTTAAGGCAAACTTGGATAAAATTCCAGCAGTAAGTCACTGATGTGTCAAAGCCAGTGTAATTATAACAATGAAATCATTACTTTGATTATTTTGTGAGCAGTTACTTTGAACCATAAATTGCACCTAGCATTTTACCTCTGATTTCATGTCTTATTTTTACTATAATCTAATCCTTATATCTCATAAGATAAGCAATAGTCCACCTGCTTTTCAGAAGAAGAAATATTTATTTTTATTTTTATTTTTTTAATTTAGGGAAAAGGCTAAAATGTATTTTATTTTATTTTATTTTTTTATTTATTTCTAGGAGAGAGAGAGAGAGACAGCGTGAGCAGGGGAGGGTCAGAGAGAGAGGGAGTCACAGACTGAAACAGGCTCCAGGCTCTGAGCTGGCAGTCAGCACAGAGCCCGACGCGGGGCCCGAACCCACGAACCGCGAGATCATGACCTAAGCGAAAGTCGGACACTTAACAGACTAAGCCACCCAGGCTCCCCTAAAATGTATTTTAAACAAAACTATATTTAAATGCATTTTTGGATAGCAGTCAATGTTCTGGATAACAATTTTTTACCACTATCACTCCTTGTCTTTTCCTGGGATGCTTAGTATCATTATTCCTTTGAGGGGAAATAGAATACTGCATTGAAGTGACCTGCCTATTCACACAGTAGAATCTAGATTTCAACCCTAAGCCTGCTAAATGCTAACAGTGATCCTGGACAAATTACCTACATGCTTCATTTCCTCACATAAATTTGGATTAGCAGTGCCTATAGCATAGAGTTGTTGTAGAGACTAAATTAGATAATATGAGATGTGCTCAGTTACCTGGCTTACAGTAATTATTCAATAACTAGTGGTAATTATAATTATTTACTTAATCTGTTGTCGGTCAAATTTTTGGAGGTCATGTTTTGTCTCCCTTGCCACAATTTTTTTTTTCTTGAGTTCATACTGAGTTGAAATTCTCTTGGTAGCTTTCCTCAGTGTTTATATACACCTCAGATATGAAATCCTTTTCGCCTTTCTACCTTCTTAGTTTGTCTATTTTTCATGCTTCTAATCAGCTAAATACATAGACCATTCTATTACCAAGGGATTTCTTTAATCCGACACTCATTTTTCTTTGTCACATTGCAAAGGCAGGAAAACAAAATGATCAGCTATGAAGCATGTGTTTGACAAGTACAAAAAACCCAGGGTGATTATATTTTCCTAATCTGAGAAAGAGAATTCTCCATGCTCATCCCTTTAAAAAATGGT